>NC_139628.1:41129132-41176632 GCF_964638095.1 Poromitra crassiceps
ACTGCCTCTTCTCTGTCACCCTTCTCTCTCTCTCTCTCTGAGTTCCCAGCATGCATTGTGTTTCTCCATTTCGCTACTAAATAGCAACCAAATGAGCCAAAATAGATATAAAAGGTAGTTCTAAATTAATGTGTAATGGTAACACAGCCTGCCATTGTCAACATTTCAATATTGGACCAAATAAAACATCGAAATGAAAACACCACCCTATGTGAAACATATATGTCCTCCTGGGGCTATATATACCCCTTGTCGAGTTAATGTGATTTAGAGAAGTAACAGCGGAACGCGCTTCGGAACGCGCTTCTAATGGCATCTGCTATACTGTGATGTCCCTCCAATAACTTGGCCCTATTTCACATTTAGTTTTACAATAAAAACACATTTATGCAATGACTTGACATAATGTAGGCTATATTTATGTGCATCATCCTTCCTGCAGCAGGCAAGAGAAAATGATATCTTTCTGGACAAACTTTCACCAATCTAATAGGCTATATTTTTCTAGCTGATGCATAGAACATTATTTTCACTTTGATCTTGCTATAGTGTAGCGTATTTACATGCTTGCAGTATTTAAACTGCAGTTAGATTGGTTTGAGAAGCATCATAATATGGAATAATAGCCGATATATGGAGACAGACGGGATGAAGGGAGGTGGGGGGGGGGGGGATCAGAGGCTTGGGTTTCGTCTGGTTTTGCGGGACCAGTGGAATTGGAGCTAAAAAGGCAAGCGTGCCATTCGTTTATTGCACTTATCCAATGAGCATGACAGTGCATAATTTTACGCCTAAAAGGCGTGGTTGTAATGCTTTGGGCTGCATCTAGCGCCAGCACGACGATATCAAGTGCGCCTGTCCACGCCCACTGCTTTGATCTGCGCCTGCCGCTCGGCCTAGAAACTGCGCTGATGCAACGATAGGGCCCATAATCTCTGTTTAATCTCTGCTTCTCTTTTGCCAAAATGAAATAATTTGCTGAAAATAATATCATCAAGGTGTCATAGCCGCATTGCAGGTTTTGCTGCAGCATCAACCAATAAAAAACATGCCTCCATATCAATGCAGGTGTGTGTAACCCCCCCGGCCGCCGCCCTCAGACACACACACACACACACACACACACACACACACACACACACACACACACACACACACACACACACACACACACGCACACACACACACACACACAAAGCATACAAATCACACAAAGTACACACATTGGGCTCTATTCTCCCACAGGCCATCGGCGCTATTACGGGCCTTAACCGCAAAAAAACGTGCCTTGCGCCTGTTTCGGCAAGATAGCAATAGGCTTTAGGCTGCCAAATGCGCTTTAGGCCGAATGGGCGTGGCGCAGTCCCAAAGTGGGCGTGTCGGCGCTAAATACCAGCCTAGTGATATCTTGGGACCTGGCGTACATTTAGCGCTTTGCGCTTTTGAAAAGCAGGCCTATTCTGTGCCTTCACTGCCTCTTCTCTGTCACCCTTCTCTCTCTCTCTCTCTGAGTTCCCAGCATGCATTGTGTTTCTCCATTTCGCTACTAAATAGCAACCAAATGAGCCAAAATAGATATAAAAGGTAGTTCTAAATTAATGTGTAATGGTAACACAGCCTGCCATTGTCAACATTTCAATATTGGACCAAATAAAACATCGAAATGAAAACACCACCCTATGTGAAACATATATGTCCTCCTGGGGCTATATATACCCCTTGTCGAGTTAACGTGATTTAGAGAAGTAACAGCGGAACGCGCTTCGGAACGCGCTTCTAATGGCATCTGCTATACTGTGATGTCCCTCCAATAACTTGGCCCTATTTCACATTTAGTTTTACAATAAAAACACATTTATGCAATGACTTGACATAATGTAGGCTATATTTATGTGCATCATCCTTCCTGCAGCAGGCAAGAGAAAATGATATCTTTCTGGACAAACTTTCACCAATCTAATAGGCTATATTTTTCTAGCTGATGCATAGAACATTATTTTCACTTTGATCTTGCTATAGTGTAGCGTATTTACATGCTTGCAGTATTTAAACTGCAGTTAGATTGGTTTGAGAAGCATCATAATATGGAATAATAGCCGATATATGGAGACAGACGGGATGAAGGGAGGTGGGGGGGGGGGGGATCAGAGGCTTGGGTTTCGTCTGGTTTTGCGGGACCAGTGGAATTGGAGCTAAAAAGGCAAGCGTGCCATTCGTTTATTGCACTTATCCAATGAGCATGACAGTGCATAATTTTACGCCTAAAAGGCGTGGTTGTAATGCTTTGGGCTGCATCTAGCGCCAGCACGACGATATCAAGTGCGCCTGTCCACGCCCACTGCTTTGATCTGCGCCTGCCGCTCGGCCTAGAAACTGCGCCGATGCAACGATAGGGCCCATTGTACCTCTTTTTCTTTGTAGCATGTCCCAGTGGTAAATGGACAGCATGGTGAGAAACATACATCCCAAGAGCCCAAGGTTCAGTAATCTGCTGGATGCTTCCATGGCTAAAGGTGTCCGCTTTTGCTAATGAAGCAGGAAATATGGAAGCATATTGCATGTACAAAATATTAGGGACACTTATGAGACACTGATGAGGTGAATCCATGTATAGAAGCCACTATCCCTTATTGATTTTCCCTTATTAATTATCTATATATGATTATCTCCAATCACAAAGGAGGAGAGGTACAGGGGATAAATAAAAACAGATGAGTCAGAGAAGGCTACTTACCAATGATGATGTTGATTGGTAGAGTTCTTTATCAGCACAATCCATGCTGTTCCTCATAGTGGCTCTGGTTGACAAAAATGAATGCAAAGTCAATGGGGTCCTGTATGTATAAGCGGACTGAGGCTCACTAAGATTTCATCCACAGTGCACAGAAAGTACATTTCAGTGAGCTTCAGTCAGCTTGTACAGTACAGCTGTACTGGAGTGTGACCTTGCATTCGTTTTCCCCCAACTTTCCAGAGCTACTATGAGGAACAGGATGGATTGTGCTGAGAAAGAACTCTACCAATCAACATCATCATTGCTAAAAAGTAAATAGGGCTAAACTTAAAAAAAGGTGGACTATCCCTTTAAGGGCAGCGAGAGGGTCAATTCATAACGTTAGTACATGTATTGCATGATATTAACCTAATTCTTTGCACAATGTGATATCATTTGAGAGGATCAACTTTAGACCAAGCTTTATAATGCTGTGAAACACATGGCCCTCATGTACAGAAATGGCCACAGAGAGGAAAGCTCCAGATCATCTGATGTCGAAGACATGACAATCAACTTAAAGTAGACTGCTATTGAACATTATAGGAAGAATATCATTGGAATATTATTATAAGAAAGATTTATATGATGCAGATTTCATGTCTAAATAACCTTGACTACATACATGCTCTACAACAGTGATACTCAACTTGCCAGATGCGGCCCGCGACAGGGTGCAGAGTGGTCCCCCGACCATTTTCTAATAACTTCACGTTGGTTTTAATTGTAATTCACAATAAAAACTAACGTGAAATGAAGTTTGACTGAGCTCCAGCTAAATTGTCAAATACCGCCGTCTGCTCGCTACCCAGGCACTTATATGTACTTAACCTAACTAACTTAACCTAACTATCCGGTGTGCACAACACAACATTGTCAGACTAAACTCCAGCGGACACCCAAAAAACCTACAATCTGCTACATAAAAATGTATATTGTTTGTTTTTTAACTGGTCCCTGGCCTCCTATCATTTCACGAAAGTGGCCCCTGGGCAAAGCAAGTTGAGTATCCCTGCTCTACAATGTCACACAGAATAGCATTTACAAGTTTCACATTTAGATCAATGCTTAAGTGCTATAGAGGCTTTCTGTCAACCCTCTACAGCTCAAACGAATAATAATAATGAAATAAAATGATCACATCACTCACCTTACTGTGACACACACCTTACTGTGAAGTTCAGTGCTTGACTGAAGTCTTGTCAGAGCTGAACCACTCTCCTGAGAGACACTCACTGGTCAGGACCCCAGCCTAGTGATGCATGTTCCTGACTCGATAGGTTTAGATCCTACAGTCTCGTCACAAGCAGGATGTGAGCTTTGTGAGCAGAGTGGCAAACAGAGATGAACTGAACAAAGATGTTCTGTACCCATGCAGAAGTGTTGTGCAGAGAGCACAAAGGCTGTGAACTCCATATCTTTCATCTGGGCCTTTTTGTCGAGGGTGTGTCTATGTTTTGCTGAATTCAATGACCTCAATTCTGATTGGATGCAACATGATCCCTCTCTAATGGATCGATAAAAAAAGGACCAGATAAAAGATACGGAGCTCACAGCCTTTGTGCTCTCTGCACAGGCAGGGAGCCAGACGGGAGAACGTAGCGATGGAATGGTCTCGGCTCCATCAGGGAGTGAGAAGAAGCAGAGAGATAGACAGGCTCTTATTTGATAGAGATCTAGGCTATATATAACCTAGGCTTATTTTAGCACACAATAATGCATTACTACATTTGCGTAACATAGACTATTTCAGTATACAATTAAAATCCATTATTATTGAGGTTACAGATCTTAGGGGAAAATAGGCTATTAAGATAGGGAAAAAAATACAAGACCCTTGTATTCAGAATATGATGTGAACTCAATGACCTCAATTCTGATTGGATGCAACATGATCCCTCTCTAATGACCACCTCAGTGGCCTTGTGTTCTGAGTGTCCGCCCTGAGACTGGGAGGTCGTGAGTTCGATCCCCGGCCGAGTCATACCAAAGATTATAAAAATGGGACCCATTTGCCTCCCTGCTTGGCACTCAGCATCAAAGGGTTGGAATTGGGGGGTTAGATCACCATATGATTCCTGAGCACAGCGCACGCCACTGCTCCCCCAGGGGATGGGTCAAATGCGGAGAACAAATTTCACACATTGTGTGACAATCAGTGGGACTTTACTTAATGGTAGCCCTGCCTATCAACTGAGCCACCTCCCATGTGTCCTGAACTCGTGTAGGGGCCTAAAAAACTAATCCGCATGTCAATATTGACATTGGCGCCGCATCCTCGCCCCTGGCTGCAAAGGCACACCTTCTTTAACATATTGTTTGACTGACAGTGACTTCAGTGTCACGCCAAATAGAAAGGGAATGAGTGGTCTGTTCACTGAATTATGTTCACATCAAACTGAGAAAATAGTGGTGAAGAAAATGCATGGGTTTATGTTTATGAACAGCGATCTTAATTTAACCGTTGATTGATTGATTTTATTTTGGATAAAGAATAACAAAATCCAAGTGATGACATGAAAACGTGTAAACACTTAATTCCATCATGGTCTCTGGTCTTATAAAAACACGACCTGTCCTACAGTCACACATACGATCAAATAAACAATACAGAACAGTCAAGGATAAGAAGAACAAGACATAAACCATTCAGAGAATTAGCCAACTTAATTTCATTAGGGATCTTGTTCCACTCCCCCCCCCTGTAGGCTATAGAAGAATGTACTTTGTACCAGATGGACCAGCTTTTCAGATTGGGTAGTTTCAAATCTGCTACACTAGCCCTTGTGTTCAGGCTATGAATGTCCCGAACAAACTGAAAGTACTTGGTGAAATAATTAGGACAAAGGTCATGTAATATTTTATAGACCATATAGTTTCAACTGTTGTACTCTACTTTCAACGGGGAGCCACATTTTAACTCTTTAAAATGAGTTGGGCTAATGTGCGTTCTTGGACTGAGGTTAAGGATGACCCTCATTAGTTTGTTTTGGGGTTTTTGGCGCAGCGGGCGAGTCTAGGAATCGAGCGCGCTACATTTCTAGTATACTAAAAACACAGTAGGCCTATGTGAATCTGGACTTGGAAACTCCCTCATTCTTTGTTTTTTTCTTTCTTTCTTTTCTTCTTTTCTCTCCTCTCGTTTGTGAGGTTCATTTATTAACACGAACAGAACCAGTCTTTACCAATCAAATAGTTTGACTTTAGTCATTTATTATTTTTGGATAAATGTCAGGTCCAGAATCCATTTACCAACATTTACGTCAAAGCGTTACAAGCGTACACATGTAGCCACACAGAAAAACACCCTCTCTTATTATCGTCTTTTAGCAGCTCATCTCTCGGTGGCTTGTATGTCTTGTGGTTAACAACAGGAAGTCTCCTCATCTTCTCGAGTGGATAGCAGATCTTGACGCTGACACAGGAAGCTTCTCAGCTCGACAGCATAAGCGAGCCAGAGTGTACTTCAGCAGGCCAGGATGAAACATGTGAAGTTAACTGGAAACTTCACATATTCTTATAGCAACAAATAAAATACCTTATGTAAGCGAATACAAGAGTGATTTAAGAAATGGTTAGATATACATTTTTAATAGATAAAAAAAACTTTTTCTCTATCAATAAACAATGCAGTTGACAAATCAACCAATGTTTCATAATAACAGATCTCCAGGAAACAAACATCCAAATGCACTTACAGCAAGCTATTTATGACTAAACCATTCAGCTTTGTCTGTTAAGGTGTGTAAAGTAATAGCAAGATATATTTTTGCCGGACTCGTCTTGTTTACTTTAGTTCCAGAGGAAAACACAAATTAGCATTACTGATGGTCAAAGACAAACTCTGTCTGATATAATATCAGACAGAGTTTATATTTCAGAATCAATATTTCAATATCAGCCCATGTTTTAGTAATATACTGTATTACTAAAACATTTGGGCTGATATTTAAAAGCCAAGTTTCAGTCTGCCAGTGGAACAAAGTTTTTGCCACCCCCTATTAATAGAGGGAGTAAGGACAACTGAGAATATAGAATATTAAACTGAAGCAAAAAAATAAAATAAAAGAGGACTTTACCCATGGAAACATTACCAGAGACAGACATATTGACAGGAATGGAAACTATTATAATTCATTGTGAATCTCCTCAAGCATTTTTATCAGCTTTTTCTGTTTTCTCAATTGCTGTTTCAGGTTCTCGATGTCCTGATTGTCCATTTGAGCCTTAATGGTTTCCTCACTAACGGCCTTCATGTGCTCAAAAATGACCAGCTGTTCTTTCAACTTAGCCGGAGCTCCCTCGGCCTTCAGTATTGGCAGCATAGCATTCGCATGCCGGTGATTCTGATGCAAAGCCTCTAAAATGATGCTGCGTTCGGTCTAGAAAAAACATATTAAGTATTGTTAGCTTATGTGTGTAACAAATATTGCAATACTTATGGTCAGTTACCTTAGGACACATAACTTTTTTTAACCGTTTAGACTTGCAGCTGTAATCGTTATGAGTGTGCTAGTGAAAGACTGCAATCTCTCTCATATGATCCTCAATTTGCTGAAATTTTGACAGAGTGCAGGTAAACATAATAATCCAATAACAGATTTAATCAGCCAATTAAATTTGCACAGACTGCTTCAAACGGTTTTGAGGCATGCCCTCAGTAGGTGTTTCAATAGATACTTGCCCGTGAATGTGACAGATGCCAAAATGTCACATGAACACCACCTTACTGTCACACACATAACTGACTCTCTAGCCCAGTGGTTCTCAAACTTTTTCACATCAAGGACCAGTAAAGTTCACAATTAGACCACAGACCCCCATTTGATAAGATTTTGTCCCAGGGTCCACATCTGATCAGATTTTTGCTTTTAGATGTTTTATCACAAAAAGTATATGAAACCCAAGACCAAAATTGTTATATCATTGTGTTACTTATTGATGGAATTATAGCAAAAAATAAGTATTCCCCCTTGTTTATACTGGGGACCCCCTGGAACCCCCTCAAGGACCCCCGGTGGTCCCAGGACTCCACTTTGAGATCCACTGCTTTAGCCTACTCATCCACCATTTGAGCAAAATGGAGCCTGATTCACTCACCTCCAAAGATTCCATTTTTTGCTCTGCATCACGAAGTTGCTCTTTGAACTTTTCCTGCAAATTCAGAGTGAAAATCAGCATGTTGTGAAGGTTTTAGCATGTGAGCAGGACATGTGAGCTGATGTTAGTGATGTGAGCTGATGTTAGTGTGAGCATGTGAACATGTGAGCAGGACAGCAGTTCTAACACAGCAGACAAACAAGTGCTGGCAACTGAAAAAGTAAAGGCTATGCCAACAACATTACTTAATATTAGTGAACTATAATCAGTATAGGAGCAGCTCAACAATAAACTGGACTGGTCGGACAACACTGAGGTACTCTTCGTGTGCAACAGACTGCTGCAGATGTTCTACTTACTTCTAGGGATGAGTGAAGGGTGGGTAAGCAACAATGTACTTACCAGTGTTTCGGTCTCTAACAGTGAATTGGCGAGACCCAAAAGACACACCAGGCTGAATATCAAGCACAGGCCTCTGGTGGGTAAACCATTGCCACAGCCTCCCCTGTTTCTGCCCAAAGCTGAACTTGTTGCTGCCATTGCTGTTCTGGCTGGAGGAGTAGCTCAGCTGTAGGGGTAAGGAAAGGTTGTGGTGAGCAGTGTTGGGGGTAACTCATTACAAAAGTAACATATTACATGGAATATTAGTTTAGTAGTAACTCAGTAATATAACTTATTACCAATAGGATTTCAGTAATATTATACCACTTTGTCAAGTAATGCATAAAGTAATGCATAATTGCATCCCCTTTTCGATTAGTGGATGCAATTATGTGTAGAAGGGTGGGATTGGGTTTCTCAAAGGCAGTCTGACTGAGTGTATTCCTGTGTATATGTTTTCATAACACTGGGCCAAATAACCAGTCTGTATTTATGTATTACTAGTGCAGTGTCCGTTCCCCCCCAAAGCACAACCCCGTGGGCATAATTTATTTTGGGAAATAAGTAGCACTTCAGAATTATTGGGCTTATTCGGATGGACACCCCCATTTTAATAGCCTGACAACTTTTTTTCAATGTCCTTAAACCGATACCGATAATACTGTTTCTGTTACAATAATCTATTTAAAAGATAGACTGAAACACAAATTACAGTATACAAGCTTTGAACAATCAACAAATACAGTAACAGACTTGCTGTGTGTTTTCTTTCTGTGTTGATTCTTTTTCAAGTTGATTATCAAGTATTTAAACCTATTTGGAATGAGCTTTTAAAAGTTGCAGTAGGCTAATACAGCATGACAATTGCAGTATACAGTATTTATCATCTTGTAGCACCTCACCTGTATTCTTGTGATGCAAATGAGAGAAAGAGCGGTAGGCGATGATGAAAAAAGTGTGAGGCAATGCACCACAAAACACTTTTTTATACTCAGGCTTGCGCCTCCCCCATGGTATGCCTTACCATGGGGTGTGTGTGTGTGTGTCACACTTGGAATGTTGGAAATCATGTTGATCAGGTTGTTTTTTGAAGTATATGGTACCTCTTCACTTTCACTTACTTTCAAATCACATGACCAAAGTGCTTTGGCAATATCACTTGGGGGGGGGGGGTTGGTATACACAGTGGAAGTGGTCCCTGGGAGATTTGGTTTGGTACTGTACGTAGTGGTACTTGGTCGGAAACATTTGGGAGCCCCTGAAAGTATAGACAATAATCATTAATTATGACCCCTGATGATGATCTGCCCACCAGCTGAAAATAATATCATCAAGGTGTCATAGCCGCGTTGCAGGTTTTGATGCGCCATCAACCAATAAAACACATGCATCCATATCAATGGATGGCCGCCCTTGGATTTGCTGAAAACTGTAGATGCACTATTTTCTCTAAAATTATTAAATATCACTAATAAATGGCTTACACATTTCTTGATAGCTGACCGGTGCTTGTCGGTATGTGCTTGGGTATGTTGTGTTTGTGTGTGTGTGTGTGTGTGTGTGTGTACAGTAGATGATGCCATGTTCCTCATCCACTATGAGGTTCCGCAGCTCTTTGTCAGTCATGTCCTCTATACGCTTCTTCTCTCCGTTGCCATCACACATCTTCCATATGAACTGTTTTCTCTCTTCCTGCTGCATGTCCCCTGTAGTAGTAATACTAGTAGTTTTTCAAGTGTTTGGCTCCATAAGTTTACCGTAATTTAGCCTCCACTACTTTGCATCCCTCCTCTACCTACCTCTCACACTTGGAATGTTGGAAATCATGTTGATCAGTTTGTTTTTTGAAGTATATGGTACTTCTTCACTTTCACTTACTTTCAAATCACATGACCAAAGTGCTTTGGCAGTTTCACTTCACAGGAATATGCCCGCATGATAGTCGTGTCATAAAAAAGACTGTGGCATTGTTATATTTGGTAACGCTTTAGAATACAGCCCGCAAATAAGCATGTAGTTATAGTATAACTACGGGGTACAAGGAGTGTAGTTATAGTATAACTACGGGGTACAAGGAGTGAATTTAGACTTTAACTAGAGGGTAACAAGATCTGTACTTATAGTATAACTACTGAACGGGGTACAAGGAGTGTAGTTATGGCATAACTACGGGGTACAAGGAGTGTAGTTATGGCATAACTACGGGGTACAAGGAGTGTAGTTATAGTATAACTACGGGGTTTAAGGAGTGTAGTTATAGTATAACTACGGGGTTTAAGGAGTGTAGTTATAGTATAACTATGGGGTTTAAGGAGTGTAGTTATAGTATAACTACGGGGTTTAAGGAGTGTAGTTATAGTATAACTACGGGGTACAAGGAGTGAATTTAAACTTTAACTAGAGGTAACAAGATATGTAGTTATAGTATAACTACGGGGTACCACACTGTACTTACAGGGTAACTACGGGGTCGCGGGCTGTATTCTAAAGCAGGGGACCAATTCTGTACTTATAGGCTAATTACGGGGTACCACACTGTACTTATAGTGTAACTACAGGGTACAAGGAGTGAATTTAGACTTTAACTAGAGGGTAACAGGATCTGTACTTATAGTATAACTACGGGGTACAAGGAGTGTAGTTATAGTATAACTACGGGGTACAAGGAGTGAATTTAGACTGTAACTAGAGGGTAACAAGATCTGTACTTATAGTATAACTACGGGGTACCACACTGTAGTTATAGTATAACTACGGGGTACAAGGAGTGAATTCACTCCTTGTACCCCGTAGTTATACTATAACTACACTCCTTGTACCCCGTAGTTATACTATAACTACACTCCTTGTACCCCGTAGTTATACTATAACTACACTCCTTAAACCCCATCGTTATACTATAACTACCCCGTAGTTATACTATAACTACACTCCTTAAACCCCGTAGTTATACTATAACTACACTCCTTAAACCCCGTAGTTATACTATAACTACACTCCTTAAACCCCATAGTTATACTATAACTACACTCCTTAAACCCCATAGTTATACTATAACTACACTCCTTAAACCCCGTAGTTATACTATAACTACACTCCTTGTAGGGCTGTTGAAACGAATTTTGATATTCGAATATTATTCGAATTTAATAATTATGAACGAAATTCGATTATTATTATTTTTTTAAAACGAATATTTTTTTTTTTTTTTTTTTTTTTAGAACACTAGAACAGTGACAAGTTCTGACAACATACTTGAAGAAAAGAGTGTTAACTGAAGTTGACTGTTGAAGCTGCTATACTGATGTAAACCTACCTGTAGCTCTTAAAATGTATGTTCATTCATTGTTAACTGAAGTTGACTGTTGAAGCTGCTATACTGAATGTAAACCTGTAGCTCTTAACTCATTGAGTGCCATGGACGTCCTTCGACGTCCAATTAAATAGTGACGTAGAGTGCCACGGACGTCCTTCGACGTCCAATGCGTTTTTTGACGGTGGGACGTCGATCAAAGCCTTCCGCAGCTCCTGTACAACTATAGTAGCTATTGGAGGTCTATAACCTATTTTACAGAACCCTTAGGTGGCGACAGTGCTCTCCAGATTACAGAAATGTCAGGAATACACAGCCTGAAATAGCCTTGATCAAAGAGAACCCGCTCATGCTGCAGTCCAGAGCCATGTAGATTGTTCTGGCTGCAACTGACGGTGCGTGCGAACACAGTCAATCCGCGCACACAACTGAGTCCTTCTGCCTCTGTCTGTCTGTCAGCATAGTTTCTCCACATGATTAGCCGCTAGAAAAGCAGCAGCGCGACACTGAAAAGCCAAACCTTTCACTGCAGTCCGCGTGTGGCTTCTCCATGTTGCGCTGCCTGGGAGGCGGCGCACCAAAAGCATTCCGAAAATAGACGCTTGGTGCGAGGCTGTGTGTTACTAGTGTGGGGAGGAGTTTTCAGCTGAGGGGGGGGAGGGGGGGTGCGGCACGCAGGGCAGGACACAACTACACCACATCACTACATCAGAAAATATTATCTAGAGTCAGTGAATGTGCTTGAAATGCTGCATTTCACAAAAGGCTGAATATCTCAGCTTATAATTTGAAATGCCTGAAAACGCTGAAAACAACCTATCTTCTCCGGCTCATAACTAAAGAACGGAAAATGGTATCAATAAACTTTTTTTTGCTGATGATACAATAGAGTCTCCTTGTTCTTTTTGCGTGTTCGGTGTTTACATAGTAATATCACACAATATTCTGTGGGCCTCGAGAAATCACTGAAAACGCTCTGAAAACTCTGGCACTGGGAGCGTCCGTTCTCCAAAAGTGGCTGGCACTCAATGAGTTAAGTGCAATACGTGACTGATTTTTTTTGTTCATGGCTCATTGTTGTTTTGGCAAAGTTTACTTATTTGTTTATTGATAAGGAGCTCAAACAAAGGCTGTGTCTTTTTTTATTATCAATTATTTTATTTTAGCATTTCAGACAGCACCAATACATCACTGATGAATATTAACTAAGCTCTGGTTATCTGACCTATTTTCTAATGCAATGAATGTATGTACATTGTACAAGGAACATAAACATCATTGCTGGACTATTTGTGATAAGCCTAATATTATTTTGAATATTCATCCACCATTCACTTTTCCATCTACATTTGGTAAAATGCTTAGAAAAAGTTTTACTTGGTCAAACCCAAAGATTCAGCTATATTTAGAATCAGAACATAACATAAGAGAAGACAACAATTCACTCAGACCAAAAAAAAAAAAAAAAGATTTTTTTTTAAAAATTCAATTAAAAATTAATTAAAATATTCCAATATAATTCGAATATTAAAATGTATAAAGCACTGAAATTCGAATTTGATTATAGAGGGAGATTGACAGCCCTAACTCCTTGTACCCCGTAGTTATACTATAAGTACAGATCTTGTTACCCTCTAGTTAAAGTCTAAATTCACTCCTTGTACCCCGTAGTTATACTATAACTACACTCCTTGTACCCCGTAGTTATACTATAACTACATGCTTATTTGCCGGCTGTATTCTAGGTTGCTGCTGGAGGGAAAAAAAAAAGGAAGAGGTGCAAGGTCTGCAAGCCGTCTGACGACGTGAAGACAACGACGACATGTGTGACATGTGCAAAACATATTTGCACAAAGCACACCATCACCACATGTCACTCATGTTTTGGGAATAATTAATCGCCCCCTCTCATTTCACTTGTTTTTTTTTCAACCCTGAAGTTCTTTCCTATGTTCAGAACAAGGAGTATGTTATGTATGTTTATGTTTTAATGAATAAATAAATAAATACATAAATAAATAAATAAACTTGATATTAAAATGAAGAACAAACTATGATTAGTAGGATTTTTGGGGTTTATAACGACTTTAGAATGGTTGAACATGAGCCGGGTCAAATTGGCCCGAAGGCCCTCGGTGTGACTAAAAGACGAAGACCATACGAGGGTTAAAAACGCCCACAGCGCTCCTCCAAAAACAACAGATGCCACCAGCGCTGAAACGCCAGGTGCGTTTAAAGGTTAAATAAAATAAATAATGATGACTGTCTGGATCATCTTTTTGTTTTTCTTCCTCATGCCATTTCCACATCAAAACTTTGTTTGGAATGAAGAAGAGTTGCCTATCAACTCCACCCATTTAGATGAAGCTGTGCGCCCTCTGGCCTGGTAATAAAAAAAATAAAATAAAAAAAATGCATTGATGCAAAAGATAGTTTTTATAGGGTTAGGGTTTTATAAATATTCGCCAACTTGTCAGCAACTTGGAAATGTTTGCAATTTCAAGGTGATTACACCAGACATGTCATTATGTAATTAATCATGTAGCAGCACTGGTTTTGATCTAATGCTTGTTGCGTGACATGAGCTGGGTCAAATTGGCCCGAAGGCCCTCGGTGTGACTAAAAGACGAAGACCATACGAGGGTTGAAAACGCCCACAGCGCTCCTCCAAAAACAACAGATGCCACCAGCGCTGAAACGCCAGGTGCGTTTAAAGGTTAAATAAAATAAATAATGATGACTGTCTGGATCATCTTTTTGTTTTTCTTCCTCATGCCATTTCCACATCAAAACTTTGTTTGGAATGAAGAAGAGTTGCCTATCAACTCCACCCATTTAGATGAAGCTGTACGCCTTCTGGCCTGGTAATAAAAAAAATAAAATAAAAAAAATGCATTGATGCAAAAGATAGTTTTTATAGGGTTAGGGTTTTATAAATAGTCGCCAACTTGTCAGCAACTTGGAAATGTTTTCAATTTCAAGGTGATTACACCAGACATGTCATTATGTAATTAATCATGTAGCAGCACTGGTTTTGATCTAATGCTTGTTGCGTGACATGAGCCGGGTCAAATTGCCCCGAAGGCCCTCGGTGTGACTAAAAGACGAAGACCATACAAGGGTTAAAAACGCCCACAGCGCTCCTCCAAAAACAACAGATGCCACCAGCGCTGAAACGCCAGGTGCGTTTAAAGGTTAAATAAAATAAATAATGATGACTGTCTGGATCATCTTTTTGTTTTTCTTCCTCATGCCATTTCCACATCAAAACTTTGTTTGGAATGAAGAAGAGTTGCCTATCAACTCCACCCATTTAGATGAAGCTGTACGTCCTCTGGCCTGGTAATAAAAATAAATAATAATAAAATAAAAAAATAAGCCAAATGCATTGATGCAAAAGATAGTTTTTATAGGGTTAGGGTTTTATAAATAGTTGCCAACTTGTCAGCAACTTGGAAATGTTTTCAATTTCAAGGTGATTACACCAGACATGTCATTATGTCATGTCACTACCGGATTGACTTCAAAATCCTTCTGCTCACTTACAAAGCCCTCCACAACCTAGCCCCCACCTATCTCTCGGACCTCCTCCAGGAATACACCCCTTCCCGCTCCCTCCACTCTTCCTCAGCTGGCCTCCCCTCCCGCCTCAGTACTATGGGTGCTAGGGCCTTCAGCTGCTCTGCACCCAGACTCTGGAACTCCTTGCCCCCACACATCTGACAGTCCGACTCCATAACCACATTCAAAACCCAACTGTTCAAACTGGCCTACTCACTTTAATCTCATACAGAACTCTGTTATCTGCCTCCCCTGTGTATCTCGTGTCTTTTCTTTGATCTACGCTCGTCATATTTTAATTATGCTGATGTTTGCCATGCTGTTGTTTTTATCCGAGTATGATCTTTTAGAATGTGTGTCCCTTTTATGCACTGTACCTTATATATATATATATATATATATATATATATATATATATATATATATATATACATATATATATATACATATATATACACAGACATATATAGCGACGCTAACCAAATGTTGGCATGCAGTGGGTTTTATGCCCGCCCCCCTCCCTCAAAAGTCACAAACACCAAAGGTTAATCCAGAAGATGGGAGTTTATTTTACAATTGAAGATTAAAAAAATGCCATTATGAATAATATGGTCAATGATAAAACATGGGAATCTATCATTGCTTTTTTAGATGTTATGTACAGTACCATGCATCAGAGGAGATGCCAGTAAAGTTCTTCCATTTCATGTAAACCACATTGAGGGACCTACTTTTCATGGAAAAAAGGACATTGTGGTCCTACAGCTTTCTGTAGCTCTATACATTTCCCCACATATTTGTCTATAAAATAACATTATAAAAATGCACACAGTACAAATAATGTTGAACTGTAAAGAGCAAGATATGCTGACATACATACATGTATACATACTTGCTGATTATTCATACAACAATAACTTTTAAACTTCATTAATTTTACAACTGCGTCACAATAATACAATTGGTACTGACGCAAATACTGTACATGTTGAAGCAACCCTAAAATGATAGCATACAAGTGAAACAAAGATTGTAAGGATTTCTGTAATTTAACGGCAAATACAAAACAATAGTTATAGTTAGTAAGTTCTACATTTCCCCCATATTGCAATGTTGAAGTGATCAGGGGAATTGAAAACTCAAATAGATGATGTGTTGTTATTTTTTTACCCATACATTTCTTTACCCATTTACACTTCCTTAAAGTGCTGAAATCATCTTAACTTTTGAGAACACAATCTTTCAATGTGGCTATTTTTACAATATACCTTCATACAAAGTTCAATTTCCAAAATTTGTTAGACAGGGATAGCAATTTTGTCAACAGGGATCAAATTTCATGAAACACAATACGTTCATTGCTTTACATAAAAAAACATGCACAAACTGTCTTATAAATAATAATATGCAAATCCCGTGTTGAAATATATATATATATAAACAATCTTTCAAAAACAGAGATCAAAATAAGAGTTGTCCGGTTTTAAAACAACAGATGGACTACTTCCAAAGGCTCAGATAAAATGCAGTGCATTAAGAAAGCAACAATCAGTCAGTGACTATACAGTATAGTGCCATGGGGCTGCAGTCAGTGACTATATAGTGCCATGGGTCTGCAGTCAGTGACTATATAGTGCCATGGGGCTGCCGCACCAATTTAAATGTGGTATGTTCATATCGCCAAAACTCACTTTTGAAGCTTTTCCCAAGTGGTTATTCATGACGGACTGCAATGCACTCAGAGGGTTGACAAGAGGCTGTGCAGGCGAGTGATCAGTGATGATGCTCAAGTTACTGCAGCCATTGCTGACAGGTATTTTTGGTGCATTAGCTTCACTCTTTATCTGTGCATCTGCTTTACTGTCTGTTGACTCTTCTTCTTTGCCTCTAGACTGAGTCTGCTCACCTGTCACAGTGGTCCTTCACTGGCTTCCAGAGGTTTTCTGGCTTGGGGGATGCCTGTTTGTCCTTGGGATTTGGCGAAGGGGACTTGGCTTTCATGGATCTACACTTATTCTCTAAGGGGGTTTCCTCTTTTTCCTTCTTCACGCAGCTTTTCCCCGTCACTTTCTCCACCAGCTCCTCCATGGCCAGCACGTTGCTCTTGTGATTGGGAGGTGGAGAGGGGCTATTTGGTGAGTGGATCCGAGTGCCTAAATCAGAGGACAGTACCTTCAAGCTGTTGGTGCTGAATAAAGGCTGAACCTGTGCACATGAAGACAAGGTAGACTTCAGAGACCCATGGAGTTGAAAGGCAGCATGGATGTCTGGGCCTTGGTGATTGCACTTGAAACGGTATTCTCCAATGACTTTAGGATGTCCAGGCCACCTTCAGGTGTCTCTTCTGCATCACCTCCAGCTCCACCTTGAGGTTCTGAGACACACACAGAAGCTCCTAGTTACGTACATGATAGATATAGCTTAGATATGGTTTAGAAAAAATGGTTTGTGACATGACAAATCATATAAATGGTGTAAAGTCCATAACAGCTTTTAAAGTACACTAGATGAACAGAAAACAGTTAATTATTATTCAACATTTAAATCCCCAAAACCCCAGGATCCTGAAGCGTATTTCAGACTAAGTGCAGCCTCCACAGACTATAGATCCTGTGCATTTAGCTTTTTTATCATTCACTTCTAGTACACTCTTCACATTCAATTTTCAAAGACTTGTTCCAGGTGGGACTGCAAGACAAACTGATCTAAAAACACATTAGATAGAGATTATTCTGATTACCACAGCCACTTGTCCCCCAGCATTTCAAAATCTGGCCAGAAAGGCTCCTCAAACTCCTCATCCTTGGCACCGCCCTCCTCGCCGGTGAACTCCGCTCCCTTCTTCATCATCACCTGGTTCACTGTGTCTGCCAGGCTGCTGAACTCGCTCTCAAAGAGACTGACAGAAGACATCAGCATCATCAATCAAATGGTGTCAACAAATGCGTCGCGTGTTCAACATCAATCATCTTATAAATATGTGTATCTCATCCATTACAATAATATGACAACACATACCACTGTGGCTGGGACTCTATGAATTGCCAGGCCAGCTCCGTCATCGTGACCTGGTCAGGAGTCTGCCCAAACATCACCATCTGCAATTGACCACACACAGTGCCAGGATTACAGCTTCAATTCACCACACACAGTGCCAGGATTACAGCTTCAATTCACCACACACAGTGCCAGGATTACAGCTTCAATTCACCACACACAGTGCCAGGATTACAGCTTCAATTCACCACACACAGTGCCAGGATTACAGCTTCAATTCACCACACACAGTGCCAGGATTACAGCTTCAATTCACCACACACAGTGCCAGGATTACAGCTTCAATTCCCACTGTGGGAAGGTGCAATCCAATCCAATCAGTTATCAAACTCATAATAAGCACATTTAGGGCCCTATCGTTGTACGACGCTATCGTTTGTGCTGCATTTGCGCTGCATTTGCGCTGCATTTGCGCGCCTCTTATTGCTATCTTCCCAGCGCACCATCCAGTTTTGCGCTGTGATGACACAGGTGTAGGCGTGGCCCAGGCGTGTCGGTGGGCCTCTAGCCTATCATGTGTCTCGCGCAAGTGTCATTTAGCGCTGTGGGGAAGATACCGTCGGTATGTGGCGAGCGCAAAGAGAGGTTTGGGAGTTGCCCGTTCCAAAATAGGCGTTCCAGCACAATGTGTTAGAAAAAATTGGCTTGGGTGCTCTCAATTTAACGCCAGGAAATAGCTGGTCTTGGCGTACGTCTGCGCAAACGCAGACGTACGCCTGAGCGCAGACAGTCTCCACATCTCCGTGCAGTGCAGGAAATCCTTGATTGGATCCATTTACGCACGGCATGGATGTCACTCGCCTGCACACACTCTTCTCTCCTCAGAATGCCACGTTGATTTTCAACTATTGCCTACATTGCAGAAAAAACACACCTTGATTTGAAAATGAGAATTACTTTGTCATGGTTTTATTAGGCTACATAATTCCCGACCATACAGGTCTGTGGTGTGAGGTAGGGCTGCAACAACTAATCGATTAAATCGATTAAAATCGATTATTAAATTCGTTGGCAACGAATTTGATTATCGATTCGTTGCCCTTTTCGCAAAAACATTTTTTTTTTTTTCATATTTAATTTGAGTTAAATTCAGATTATTGAAACTGGATTAGCCTGACCAGTTCTACTTGTTTAACAAGCTGAAGCATATGCTCTGCCTGTAATTCAAGAGAAGTCTGCCTTTTAATTTCATATTTAATTTTAGTTCAATTCAGATGATTGAAACTGGATTAGCATGGCCCCAGTTTAATTAAAAGTTATGACCAGTTTAACTAAAAATCATATAGCCTGCCTGTGATTCCTTTTTATTTCATATTAGTTAAATTCAGACTATTGAAACTGGATTAGCATGACCAGGTTAACTTGTTTTATTATTATTATTATTATTATTATTATTATTATTATTATTATTATTATTATTATTATTATTATTATTATTAACTTGTTTAAAAACATATAGGCATGTAATTCAAGATAAGTCTGCATTTTATTTCATATTTCATACAGTTCAAATAAGACTTTCTGAGCATGACCAGTTTGACTTGTTTAAATTTAAAAACATATAGGCCTGTAATTCAAGTCTGCCTTATTTCAATTGGTTTTTAGCCCTAGTTGCACTTCTGTTGCACTTTTTTGTTCATTTGAAGTTTATAACAGTGCATGAAGGCATTGTGTATTAAATTAATGCGCTATTTTTTGTGCAATTAATTTGAGTGGTTCAAAAAAAAATCCGAAATTTGGGTCGCGACTTCATGACAAGGAAAATAGTGGGTCCTGAGGCTACACCAGTTGAGAACCACTGCGTTAAAGCACTTTATTTAAGAAGATATGAAGATATCTTTTGCACTTACACCATACATTTGTATGTATTTTGTATTCGTTCATGCCCTGTCAAAGCTATTTGATGTAGCAAAGCCCGGTGAGTTTTTGTTTAACAAAAAAAAAGTTGTTTTTCAATAAATGGATGGAAACAATATCAGTGCATTTTTTAATCCGATTAATCGATTAATCGAACAAATAATCGACCGATTAATCGATTATCAAAATAATCGTTAGTTGCAGCCCTAGTGTGAGGTAACAATAGATTGCTTTTGAGAAAGTTGCGACTGTGTTGTGCCAAGCTGCCTCTCCCCACCCTGGCCAGCCCAAAACACCCAGGGCACCCACCCACACCCACCCCACCACCAAGCCTGCATACCCGTCCAGCTCCCACCTGCTCGGGGGAGACCCCGATCCAGCACCCGGCGCATACAGACTCCCCCCCGCCAGACCCTCAACCCCCTAATCCAATTCAAAACGCATCATTTTTTTCGCACCTGTGTCCGGCCAGTACAGTAGCCTAACCTCTTTCCCTGCAATTGCACGCCACAGCGCAGATGAAGTCCCTCTCGCCATCAAGCAGACAGTGACGGAAGCATGTGTCTTTATGTGCGCCAATGGGAAAATGACAATGAAATTGGTGGGATTCGATGTATATATATTAATAGAAACGAATAGAAAATAGCTGATTAATAAAATGTGTGCTGGGGGAATGATATTCAACTTCTTCAAATAGAGCAGCATCACTCATCGCCTCTCAGTACGCTGCGTAATTATGCATGCAGTATATTATAGATAGAAGAGAGCCCGAAAAGAAATAAGCATACAGACGTTTGGGCAGCAGCCCCTTTTCAGCGTGTGAAATGGCAATAATACACAGGTGATTCACAGGTGGGCATGAGCACGTTTTTTGATTTACTGTTAGGGATGTCAATTTTCGGTTAATTTCACTTTCGATTAACCGACGCTAATAATCGATTAACCTATCGGTTAATTCATAATTTTTTAATATTAACACATTGACTGCCAGCCGTTTTTTTTTTGCTGTAGGTAGCTTTTGCCAAGCCGTTTTTTTGAGGATTCTGGCTCATTTTACAAGAGCCGAGGATTCTTTTCTGCTTGGAGTTTGTCAACACAAAGTTCACAAAAGTACTAATAGAATGTGTGCTTTCTCTGTCTAAAAGAGTTAGTTTGTAGAGTTAGTACCGTAGTTATGTAGATATTAGCCGTTGAGTACAGCATGGTTTTAGCGTCTGAGAGTGAAAGCTGAGATAATCGCAGTTTTGTGAAATTCAATCAAACAGGCAGAACAGTCACTTTAACCATTTATTTTTGGCATCAGTGAGAGATCAGACATCCAAACAATATAGTTCCGAACGCCCTCTCCTTCAACTCCTCCCTCCGTGGGCGTGTCTAGTGGCTTTCAGCCTGCGTTTGTCACAAGCGAGTGCTCTGCTGCTGGGAGTTTGAGCAGCCTCCCTCCCTGGCAGCGAGTTTGAGCAGCCTCCCTCCCTGGCAGCGAGTGTGGATAGGTCTCACTCGTCTCTTGGGTTTGAGAGCCCCGATGAAGCCCCGTGCGACTCTAGGCTTTATGCTGCCCACCCATCCATTTCTGGAACCCCCCACCGCAGCAGCGCGAAAGCGTCCCCGCCTACAGTATGAGGATGAGGCTCGTTCGTTTCTGACTGTAAAATCGCCAAGCCATTTCCTTGAGAATGGAGGAAGCAGCCGCGGGAGGCGGCTGCTTTTGGTTGACTTTCTCTCTGTCGGGAGAGGACCGTCGCCACCTAGCTGGTCGGTAAAATAGATTATACACATTCAATACCGTAAATTCCGGACTATAAGCCGCGGCTTTTTTCCCGTTTTTTGGCCCCTGCGGCTTATATAACGGTGCGGCTAATCTATGGATTTTTTCAGAAAAAAAATTCCAAATACAAATAAAATCTCTCTTTTTTAGCACTCTTTCTACCTATAAATCCACTTCTGTTTTAATTTCCTCTGTTGCCCTCTTTTCACCACACCGCGGACACTGTGTGCACTGTCGAAATAAACAAAGGTGTTGTGTTATGTTGTTTTGTTGAAATGTTACGGTAATACGGTAAATGGGAGCTTCCTCAAACAGCCAACAATCCCCTCTGTGCGTGAACCCTTACATATGGTAATTACGGTAAGCAAACGGCCACTCGGTGACCTCCAAAATCGATGGATTTTACAGGTTACACAGCTTCATCAGCACATTTTATGTGCATTGCTTTGCTGCTTGTTTTTTCGATTATTTTTTTGTAAAGCACCTTGAATTGCCTTTGTGTATTAAAGACTTGACATCATTGGCGGAAATCAACCGGTTACTCCTACCGGTTCAAAGTTCATCAGCGCCCGGAATCACAACAAGACCAGCAGTCTCTCTCTCACTTACCATGGGGAAGGTACGCAGAAATTCACACGACGCAGCTTTCAAGCTGAAAGCAGTCGAACTCGCACTAAAAGAGGGAAACAGAGCAGCCGCGCGTACTCTGGGCATCAATGAATCGATGGTGAGACTTGGAAGAAGCAGCAGGAGGAACTGTCTCAGTGTAAGAAGACAAAAAAGTCCTTCAGAGGCCACAAAAGCAGATGGCCGGAGCTTGAAGATTCCCTTGAGGACTGGGTGTTGACCCAGAGAGCAGACGGCCGAGGCGTTTCCACGGTGCAGATCCGACTGAAGGCAAAAACAGTCGCCACCGAGATGAAAATTGAACATTTCAGAGGTGGGCCATCTTGGTGCTTCCGTTTCATGAGACGAAAGGGACTGTCTGTCAGGGCGCGGACGACTGTGTGCCAACAACTCCCTCCCGACTACCAGGAGAAAATCGCAAACTTCGGCGAATACACACAAAGGAAGATCAAGGATTATTCCATCGAACCGGAGCAGATCATAAACATGGATGAAGTGCCTTTGACGTTCGACCTGCCACTCACTCGCACTGTGAACAAGAAAGGTGAATCGTCGATCACATTGAGAACCACTGGGCACGAGAGAACCAATTTCACTTGTGTTCTCGGCTGCACAGCATCTGGAGCCAAGCTGCCGCCAATGGTGATTTTCAAGCGGATTACGATGCCGAAAGAGAAGATGCCCAGTGGGATATGCGTCAGAGTGAACAAGAAAGGGTGGATGATGGAAAGTGTCATGAAGGAGTGGTTGTCTCAGTGCTACGTCAAGCGCCCTGGAGGATTCTTTCACCAAAAGAAAGCGTTGCTCGTTCTGGACAGCATGAGGGCTCATATAACCGATTCGGTGAAAGCAGCCATCAAGACCACAAACAGCATTCCAGCTGTGATTCCTGGGGGCACGACCAAGCATCTCCAGCCACTCGACATAAGTGTGAATCGCGCATTCAAAGTGGCACTGCGCATTGAGTGGGAGACGTGGATGACGAGCGGCGACAAGTCATTCACAAAAACAGGGCGCATGCGGAAAGCAACTTTCGCACAAGTTTGCCAGTGGGTCCTGACAGCGTGGAGGAGTGTTAAGACATCCACGATCACCAACAGGTTCCGAAAGGCTGGACTGCTGCGTGATGAAGAGGAGGACGCCGCCACAGCTGAGGGCCTTCAGAGGCTGTTCGATTCCGACAGTGACGAAGAGGAGTTCGTTGGTTTTGAGAGCGACAACGAAGGAGAGAGGAGAGTGGTTGACGAAGCCACCCTGAGCCTGTTCGTTTCCGACACTGAAGTTGAGGACTTTGCTGGTTTCAGTACGGAGGAAGAAGAGGAAGACGAGGATTAGACTTGACTTTGACTCTGTTTACAGCCGTTTGCTGCACCTTCACCTAAAAGATGAAGACAAGGGCATTGTTGGCAGCACCTTATCCTTTTGAGAATTGTTTTATTGTTTACAGCACTTTATCCTTTTGAGGATTGTTTTATTGTTTACAGCACATTATCCTTTTGAGGATTGTTTTATTATTATTATTATTGTTTTATTTTTTATAGCTACGGTATTTATTTTGTTGAAATGTTAATAAATGGGAGCTTCTTATAGCCTATAGCCTACCGTAATGCTTGTTTTGTTGAAATGTTAATAAATGGGAGCTTCCCCAAACAGCAATCTCTTTCCCGACATTCCTCTCTGTGCACGAACCCTTTCATATGGTAATTAAACATCAAAACACCCGCGGCTTATAGTCCGGTGCGGCTTATAGAAGAAAAAAATAGTCAATTTTGGTGCTGCGGCTTATAGACCGGTGCGTCTTATAGTCCGGAATTTACGGTACTTCCAATATCTCCAAAAAAACGATTTTTTTGACGTATTAATACGTCAATGGCAGTGAACCGCTGGATTTTTTTTGACGTATTAATACGTCAGTGGCAGTCAACGTGTTAAAAAAATAAAATAAAATAAAAATAAAATAAAAAAAGATTTTTTTTTTTTTTTTTTTTAATATTAACTGATAGACCGACAGCAATAACCGAACAACGACGTTAGCGACGGTTAATCGATTAACGGTTAACCGTTGACATCCCTATTTACTGTATATGCATGACATTCTCACATCTCTCTCTCCCTCCCTCTCCCCATCTAGGCTATCTTTTCTCTTCCTCTTTCTCCCTCTCAGGAAGCTGCTGACGTGACGCTGTGGTTTTATGGGCATGACCACACCTCCACAATGCTTTTGGGCATAAACACGCCTATACAGAGATGTGCGCCGAGATGACGTGAAGCGCAGCGGGCCGAAACGCCCACAATTAGGGCTTTGCGCGGCGCAAAACGGGCGCTAACGCAAAAATTACCGCCGTCGGGAAGATAGAGCCCTTAGACTCTACTCAGCAGTGACAGTGTACCCAGCCATGAACATCCATCCTTAAAGCAACACACCAATATTTTTGGGAGATTGTCCTATTTGCCATATTCTCAATAGTGAGACGAGAAGATAGATAGGGCATCTATCACCTCGTTTTACTATCGGGAATATGGCAAATGGGCCTTTTTCACAGCAGCCATTTTATGTCTAAAAAGCAGGAAGTAACACGGGTGCAAGCAAAACAAGGGTTTCCAACTTCCAATCCATTTAGGTGTTCCAGTGCTGGGGCCTGTGTTACTTCCTGCCTTTTAGACACAAAATGGCCGAAGTGAAAACGGGGAATAGGCAAAATTCCCCAAATTTTCCCTTAATTGATTCAATCAGGTTCTCCCACATGTTTCCACAGAAACATTGTGACAAACAAACACTGCAGACAAAACAATGTACATGTCCAAAAATACAAAGACAAATAAATCCCCAAAGAAAAGAAAGATGGAAGTCAGATTTGACTGCAGAAGAAAAAGTTGAGTGTTAAGAGAATACCCACCTCCCGCTGGCTGAGTTTACGCACAGGCCGGGTGGGCTGGGGTGAGCTGGGGTGAGCTGGGGTGAGCTCCACGCCTCTGTCTGCTGGGGAGTGGCTCAGCTCCTCACAGCCCAGCGGGGCTCCCAAGATCAAGCCCTCCGCATCAGCCTGAACACAGAGGGACAGTGGGGGCATGTTAGGGGCAGCTCACTTTTTTTTTAAATGCATTTTATTAAATTGAATGTAGTTTTTATTTCAGTCAAACTTTTGTGTATCGTAAAATATAAAAAATGGCTTAAGATTACCTGTTCCAGCCATATTATCATTTCTTGTTCCACCATCGGAGTCAGTTTGAATGAAGCATCAGCTGCTAGCTTGCCGCCGGCCGGAGAGGGGGGACAGTCAGCGGGGGGGCAGGGGGGACGTCTGTCCTCCACCTGGCTGCTGGGGTGTTCCACCTAATGGAGAGGCACAGCATAAGAGAGCTATCCGACCAGATGGTGGTGCTATATAACAAGAATGGCTCAGTTATGCTCCATTTTCGTACGAAAATAAACATGTCTGTTTGAAACAATGCAACCGTCATGGCCCACATACTTCCACGTCTTTCACGTTGGTATCATGTTAAGCAATACATCCACTAGTAGGCAGTAGAGAGCCAACATGTGTGTGTGTGTGTGTGTGTGTGTGTGTGTGTGTGTGTGTGTGTGTGTGTGTGTTACTCTTCTGTTTCATCCGTATCCGTAAGCTTTCAGAAAACGTGCAGAATTCCACAAGAAATTAACACACAGTATGGCAGTATGGACAGAAGGCTCCATCTGTATCCATATTTAATGTTGAGCATAATCGAGCCTTAACAAGGGCAACTTCGGCCCAGGACCACATGAGTCAAGTAGCAGCAAACAGGTGACCTCAGACAGACAGACAGACAGACAGACAGAGTGACAGACAGACAGGCAGACAGACACACAGACTGACAGACAGGCAGACAGACTGACAGACACACACACACACACACACACACAGGCTGACCCACACACACACACACACACACACACAGACACCGACAGACAAGGGTGTTTAGGTAGTGTGAGCTGACCTTGATGCAGGAGGTCCCAGAGGCCGGCTTGGACCATGTCTGGGTTGGATAGCCCTCCCTCTCCACCTTCTTCTTCAGACTACTGTGCCATCTGTTTTTTATGCCGTTGTCCGTCCTGGGAACAAAACATCATCCATTCATAACAAAATCTCATCCATTCATAACAAAACCTTCATGCATTCATATCAGATCTAAACCTCATCCATTCAAATGACAGCTTAGAACCTTACACTCATTCACACTGAGACACTGGCATGTCCAGCTGATTGGATAGCTGTGCCATCGCAAAAGAGCCAAGAATAACTGAGACGAACTGAGAGGGCAATCCTCACTGACACATCACACCCTCTCAATACTGAATATGAGTTTGTTACCACCAAGACAGAGGTACAGGGCACCGTCTCTGCAGACTTCCAGTGCCCAGAGATCTTTTATAACTTCCAGTATAGCTCTGCTAAATAAACTCTGAAGACATAGTAATATCTAATAATTTTTCACTAGGGTTGGTGTGAAACACTTTGTGATCAAATATTTGTTGTATCTGTCATAACTGTTTGTATTGTATTGTACTGTACTGTATCTTGTCTGTACTGTATCTTGTCTGACTGCTACAGACGCAAAACGATTTTCCAAAACGAGAAATAAACTAACTCCTCTCTCCTCCTCCTTTACCTGCCAGGCAGCAGCTTGGCTATTTCGCTCCAGCGGTTTCCCAGGTTGTGATGGGCCTTGCAGATTACGCAGTCCTCCTCGCTGGTCCAGCAGCTCTTTATCAGAGCAGGGTTGAGGTGGTTCAGCCATCGCTCGCGGCACCGCTTGGTGCTACGGCTGCCCAGGTGGTCGGCTATGTCCCGCCACACTCCAGTCCCAAACTGAGCCACCAGCTCCATCAACTGCATCACAGCACAGCACATTGTTATAGACTTACCCAGAAGGCCCTGCACTTCCTGGTTTGTAGGTGTAAAAGGCAATGGGATTTTTGTATGGGGATTTCAGTTAAACGCATGAAAGGTCTGTGGTTAGCAAAAGTTTATGAAACAGCAAAGTTTGTGTTCAGCAAGATAAGCTTCACAAATGAGGACCACTTCTATGACTTTGTATGTAAATGCATTTTTTTTTATGCGATTTTGAGAAAAAGCTATTTAACTGAAATCCCATATACAAATATCCCATTCACTTTTACACATAAGTGCTAGCGTCTGCTGGACTCATTCCTGCCATACTCTTATGACCTATTAGTATATTATAGTAGGGCTGGGCGATATGGACCAAAGATCATACAGTATCTCTGTATTTTTAGGCTGAATGGTGATACATGATATCTGCACGGTGGATAAGTGGTTAGCACTGTCACCTCACAGCAAGAAGGTCATGGGTTTGAATCCCCACCCCGGTCC
The DNA here is from genome assembly GCF_964638095.1 of Poromitra crassiceps. NCBI lineage: Eukaryota > Metazoa > Chordata > Actinopteri > Beryciformes > Melamphaidae > Poromitra > Poromitra crassiceps. Next base: position 41,156,942 of record NC_139628.1, read on the forward strand.
TTTCTGTGTGAAGTTTGCATGTTGTCCTCGTGTTTGCGTGGGTTTCCTCGCACAGTCTAAAGATATGCTGTGTTTGTGTAGTATCGCAATGTAATCTAAAATGTATTGGTGCTTTCACAAAATATTGACACAATGAGATTTTTGCAAAATAATCTTCAGTAATGTAGATATACTGTAATGACTAAGTGGGTAAAGGCAAATAATAGAACAGCTAGAACAGTCTGATAAGTTCACTGTATGCAGCCTTTAAAAGCAGGAAAAGACAACACTTATGTCATATCACCATATTACAAATAATATAATATTGATATATTGCCCAGCCCTAGATTATAGCTTCATAAATGTCAAAGTTTGCACAACAGTGATGTGAGCATTACGGCCCCGAGGTGAGGTGAGCTGTGCTTTTACCATTTTGTCTTCCTCCTTGGTCCAGCGTCGTTTGGCCGCATTTGGATTAAGGGTCTCGTCGAGACACTTCCGCGGACACTCTGCCTCTGTCGTCACATTCTGAAAGGAAGCAGGAAGCATAGACCCTATAAATATATGGACGTCGGTATCATAAGGTAGGTCATCCATTGGTTTTTGGACGTATAATGCTATCATCTGGATTTTCTTTGACCATGCCGACAGATTTTCATGCAACTCGAAAATCTGTCTTGAGAGTAGAGATCGGCATTTGAAGAAATGTCCTTAATTGATCATCGGAGGTCCACTTTGATATGTAACAAGAAATCATATTTCCCATTTCTTTTTGACAAGAACAACAACATGCCGCTTAAAGAATGTACATTTATCTTTTGACGGACTTCACATCAATGGCTGAGACACTTATGCTGCCCTGGGGTAAAACCAACAGGTTGAAATTGTGGGGGCGGGGAGGGGGGGTAGAGTAAATCATCACTGTTACAGGGTTAATATCGTCATATCTTCATCCCTCACCTCCACCCCTCCTTCAGATGCTTTAAGTGACTCAACACTGGTCCACATGCCTTAACCAACACTTTCCTCTGTCCTGCAATCTTGAATCTAAGCCTCTCCAGATGGAGAATCTCACCCAACTCTCTCAACCACATCTCAAATGAAGGTACATCATCAGACTTCCAAAATCATAAAATAAGTTTTTTGGCCAACACCGTAGTCAAATACACCGGCCGGCTATTTATCACTGCCAGATTTCAGAGCGCTGTCATTTGTAGACGCCAGAATGGCCACAACGGGTCTGGCTCCCATTGTTTGTCAAATGCTTTGGAGTAAAAATCAAATACAGAAGAAGACTAGAATGAGTGGAGGTTGAGGCATGTCCAGAATTGGTGTATAATAGGGGTGTCAAAATTAATCATATAATCGATGCATCGCGATGCAGACGTGTGAATCGAATCGAATCGTTGACAGATGAATCGTTGAATCGTTTATGTTTAAATTTCTATTAACACATTCACTGCCAGCTGTTTTTTTTTATACTGTAGGTAGGTTCTGCCAGAGGGTTTTTTTGAGGATTCTGGCTCATCTTTCAAGACCTGAGGATTCTTTTCTGCTAAGATTTTGTGAACACAAAATATCTAAAAAGAACTAATAGAATGTGTGCTTTCTCTGTCTAAAAGAGTTAGTTTGTAGAGTTAGTAGTTATGTAGGCATTAGCACTTGAATACAGCATGGTTTCAGCGTCTGAAAATTTATTCTGAGATAAATGGCTTTTTGTGAAATTCGATAGAACAGTCACTTTAACCATTCATTTTTGGCATCAGTAAGACGTCAGACATCTAAACAATAGTTTTGAACAGTAATTTCCTCCATAACAGCAGGAAACACCCCTCTCCTTCAAACTCCTCCCTCCGTGTGTGTTCTTCTTGGCTGCAGCGGGCGTGTCACAAGCTCGTTTCTGTTGCTCCTGTAACCTCGCGTCACCAGGCTCACTGCTTTGCTGCTGCTGCCTGTCTGCTGGCGGCCGCTGTGCAAGTCTGGATATGGGCTCGCTCGTTTCTTGTAGTTTCGGTTGAGAGCTTTGATGAAGCTTTTGCGATTCTGGTCATATTTATGCTGCGTGTTTCAAAGTGTGTTCCACCCGTAATTTATTATGCAAATTTGCAATCCCGCACCGCCAGCAATCAGCGCGAAAACGAAAGCGTTTTCGCCAATCCATTTTCATGAGAATGGCTTCCTCACACTGCTTTTTGCTTGCCTTCCTCTAGTCAGGAGAGCACTGTCGCCACTTAGTGGGTCGGTGGAATGGGTTGTACACGTTCGGTGGCTTCAATATTGATATAAGAGATGTAAAAGGGTTAGATGCACATCCCACGGTCAAAAAAAGTCAACCGTTGGATTTTTTTTGACGGATTAATACGTCATTGGCAGTGAACGTGTTAACATTCAGATTTTAAAGCACTCTAAGTAAAAAAGGGACTTGATATTTATCTTGACTGCTTGTATTTATTGATGAAAAAGTGGCCATGTGCAGTAATAATACAGAAAATTGAGGATTTGATACTTGGAGCTGCAATACTTTGAGCTGTATCGAGATGCATCATGGAATCGAATCGAATCGAGTCGTTGACAGATGAATCGTAATCGAATCGAATCGTGAGCCCAGTGAAGATTCACAGCCCTAGTGTATAATATTGTTTTTTCTGATTTTCCCCAATTTCTGCCTGCTGCCCCGGTCGCTGCTCCACCCCCTCTGCCGATCTGGGGAGAGCCATAGACTAGCATCATGCTTCCTCCAACACATGGGCAGTTGCCAACCGCTTCTTTTCACCTGACAGCAGGGAGCTTCACCGGCAGGACGTAGCACGTGGGAGGATCATGCTATTCCCACCAGTTCCCATCTGCGCCGAACAGGCGCCCCGACCGACCAGAGGAGGTGCTGGTGCAGCAACCAGGACCAGAATTGGCGTATAAGGGTACAATCTTGAGTCTTAGATTTGTTGCACAATGCTGATGCATTGGGATACATCTTGTTTACTTAGACTTTTGAATAGTGTACTGTAGCCTATGTATTACTTTAAATTGTATCAGATTATGTCTCACATTTACTGAGCAACAATGAATATTTCTAAGACATGTTTCCCAAAATCCTCAGTAAGGGGCACCCGCATTTCTCCCACTCAGTTCTATACCTCTCTGTGTCGGCTACTTCCTGACTAACAAGTGTCTGATATAAAGTTGACACTATAATTTCAAGTGCTTTATGTTGTGGTATGTCTGCAAATCTAGGTATATAAGATCTTATAAAGTTCTGAATCTGTATAATATTGAAAAAAATGTGAGAGTAGCTAACATGTTTTAAACAGCTAAACAGCCTAATGGCTATCTGCTTCAGGCTATCTCTACTTTGTCTGTGTCTTTTTCTGTTGTGCATGACTGACAACAGCATTAGCCAATCAGCGCCCGTGATTGGATTTTCAACCGGAGAAAACGCTTTGCACATGACGATGCCAGACCAAGAACAGCCACATCCACAACTGTGGAGTGGGCGTGGCTTCGAAGGAAAATGACAGTCAGAGAGATTTTGCTGTAAGCTTACCTCCTTTTGGCTGCATTTAGATGCGTGTCCCGCGTTGGGTCTGCAGTATGGGCTCCCTTTAGTTGTGTGTCCCGCGGTGCCTCTGCCGCCTTCCAGAAACATAGGATCCAGGCAGCTGGACTGGCCCTTTATACTGAAGGAGACACAAACACAGATAATGGACTATAGAAATTGCTTATTCCAGGCTCCGCCAATAGCAAGAAATGGTACTCTTCTGGTCTCCTAAATGGGCGTGGTCAGCTATCCCCTTGAAGTGTGGTGCTGACCTAGCAAGCTAACTTGAGCTGGAGATCGTGAGCTCCCAAAACTCCACACACACACCACACACATATAAACACGAGCCTGCCTTGTCAATCTAGTTCTCACTAAGATATCCACAGATTTTTTTTTAGCTGCTACAGGTACAAACTTCACATGTAGCTTTAGCTCATCGCAGTATTGTTTTAGCACCGCTATCGGAAAAATACGATAGGATACCCATCCGTAGTTGTGTGTCAGACTCACCAGGTCCTTCGTCTCCAGGTGATGCTGCTCATCATCACTGCTGATATGATTTCACACTGACTGCTGGAAGAAGAAACAGCAGTTATTCACACACAAAACAAGACTGTGAGCAAAATTGCATGCAAAGACAGGGTTTCCTTTAAAATATACAGCTGCTAGGGCTGGGCGATATGGACATCATCAAACTCAAATCAACTCTCAATAACTGTCAAACGAAATTAATGACTTCAAAACTGTTTACATTAGCCTACTGATTGTAGCCTCAACGCGGGTTGAAAATCAGAGTTTAAGTAGGGTTTTTCATGGATGACGTTTACTTGAAATTATTATTTGTTTACATTACTGTATTGGTAGGCTACTTTTGAAGTAAAGGATGTTTATTTCTGTTTGCTGTCGTAACTCACCTTGTGATTCTCCGAACTGGTGTTGAACGGTAAGGAGCAGCTAGCTAGTTAGCGTTAGCTAAGTCGTTTTTTCCTGTCGTGACCGGTCGTGACTCGTCGGAATCAGCACCTAGAACCAGAGACAGGCGATACTTGAACAGATCTACGGAGACAAGCTGCTCGTAACCTCAAAAAATACTACTTTTACTAGTCAATACTAATTTTCTTTAGCCAAACTAACGTCTCAGTCGACCCGTTAGCTTCAGCGGCTAACGCTAGCTAGGTGTGTACAGGTCAAACGTCAAAGGCAACTTCGCACGCAGCTGTAGAGCGAGGGCGGCCCCGCCCCCTAGCGAGGATTCATAGCGCATGTGTTTTTAATGTGATGATGTGTGCATATTGCATAATACCTTCACATTTAAGTGTCGTTAGCAACTTTAGCAGTTAGCGTTGCCCTGAAATGGCGACAGAAGTTAGGAAACGGGAAGCTGTGGTGAAGGTACAATTATTACAGGTAATAAGGTTATCGAAGCCGTGCATTTCTGTTGTTTGCTAAGTTGCTATTAAATAATGTTGACGTGAATTGCAGGAGCTACTTTCCAAAGCGTTAATTAAAGTTTGGCCCGTGACCGTCCAGTAGCGTTAAAGGATAGCGTGTTATAAACATTAACTACACAACGTGCAAACTCCAGACAGAAAGGACGTACCGGGGTTTGTATTATGGAATGTATATCTGTGTACATGTCAAAGAAAAGTACGTTTTCTCAGTTATGAATCTTCTGTGTTTGTTTACTACAGTCAGAATAGATATGGAGAACTGTCTGCATACGAACTGGAGCGACTGGAGGGGAAACATCAGAGCCAAGCCTTCCTGTCTTCCATCAACCAGGTAGGCAGGTAGGTAGACGTGGAGTATGGGATCATAATGATCAAGGTAAATGGTTTAATCCTCATATTTTAATCAAAGATGTATATATATGTTTGGCTCAATAAGTTTCATTTAGCCTCCACTACTTTGCATCCCTCCTCTACCTACCTCTTCACTTTCACCTTCTTTGAAATCACATGACCAAAGTGCTTTGGCAGTTTCACTTTACAGGAATATACCAGCATTAGTTGTTGTCTCATTAGTTATTGTCTCATACTGGACGTGTGTGTGTGTGTGTGTGTGTGTGTGTGTGTGTGTGTGTGTGTGTGTGTGTGTGTGTGTGTGTGTGTGCGTGCGCCAGTTTTTTGACATGTATGGCTCCCTAAGTTTCATTTAGCCTCCATTGCTTTGCATCCCTCCTCTGCCTCTTCACTCTCACCTCCTTTGAAATCACATGTATGCTTTTGTATCATAGGAAACAAAAGCGTAGTGCTTTTATGCTTTTGCCTGTGCTTATATGTTGTAGTACCAGTTGCAGTACCAGTACATGGTATCCACCAAGATACCATCACCATGGAATGAGATGTTTGGAGCGGGGGAGTCTGGTGCAGCGCACAGGTCGTAGACCTGGTGAGACGAGGGAGGAGCCCGGCCGGGTGGCAACCCAGAGCCCGGTCCCTCTACGTACCAGAGCCCTCCCCCTCCCCCGGTCCCGGCAGAGTAGTTCCGGAGCAGCAGATTGAGTGGCCCTGACCGCGTGACCACCTTCGACCCTTCCTGGAGGGCTGACCGTGGGTAGCTACTGGGACGTAAGTTGGGGCTTGGCCAGCCCCGGCTGGGTCACCTGGGCGAGGGTGTATGATGTTGCGAGACCCGAAACATCCTATGACCCCAGGGTACATCACTGAGGATACGTCCCAGTTATGCATCCATGCGATGTTTTTTTTCTTTATTAGTTAGCCTGGCTTAGCCAGTGACTCATAGGAATAGACTACGTGACAACCAGGAAAGACTAGTGACTACTGGAGAGTCAGTTGACAGCCGGAACAGGGACGGCACCCGGGTAGCAGTATGGGTTAGCTCCCCAGCCTGCGTCTTCCATGAGGAAGAAGCCCAACAACCCACGAGAGGCCTTTTAGGAGGGCCATTCAAGCTGCAAGTGGAGACTGCAGTGCCACCAAGTACTGGTACTGCATGGTATCCACCAAGATACCATCACCTCGGAATGAGATGTTTGGAGCGGGGGAGTCTGGTGCAGCACACAGGTCGTAGACCTGGTGAGATGAGGGAGGAGCCCGGCCGCGTGGCAACCCACAGAGCCCGGTCCCTCTACATACCAGAGCCCTCCCCCTCCCCCGGTCCCGGCAGAGTAGTTCCGGAGCAGCGGATTGAGTGGCCCTGACCGCGTGACCACCTTCGACCCTTCCTGGAGGGCTGATCGTGGGTAGCTACTGGGACGTAAGTTGGGGCTTGGCTGGGTCACCTGGGCGAGGGTGTATGATGTTGCGAGACCCGAAACATCCTATGACCCCAGGGTACATCACTGAGGATACGTCCCAGTTATGCATCCATGCAATGTTTTTTTTCTTTATTCATGTACTATTGCATGTTTATTCATGTTTTATATATAACATCAACCTGCCAGGGACTGCAGATGAAAATTAGTCTGTATGGCTAAATCTGGCACATTTACATGATGGACTCAGGTGCTCATGTTAATTAATGTGCATTGTCCCTTTTTTTAAATAAATAAAGATTCAAACATGACCAAAGTGCTTTGGCAGTTTCACTTTACAGGAATACCAGCATCATAGTCGTGGCCTCATGATCAACGTTGGAAAGACCAAGGTCATGAGGGTTAACACCAAGCAATAACCATCAAGGGACAACCTAGAAAATGTGTCTGAGTTTGTCTAGCTGGGAAGCAACATCAGCACAGATGATAAGGATGTGGAGCTGCGCATCAGCAAAACAAGATTCAACATTCAAGAGATTCAAGATTTTTATTGTCACTCCGTAGTACAAGTATCACGTGTGAAATTCTTGTGCTGTAGGCTCCGTTACAACATAGTGCAAAAAATAAAAGATATATAAATAAAAAACAAGAGGCAACAAGCAATAAAGCAGTAAGACACGCCACAGACAGTGGCGTATTCACTGCCCATAGTGCAAATGGCATGAACATACTTTAAACATAATTAAACATAATAACATTCTTCTTAAGACATGCCTTCAGAACACTCAGACCAATATGGGTTCCTTCCCAGCTCTCCAGAAACACAAAAATCTGATTTTTTAACTCAAATGTAAAAGCTGTACTACTCTATGGATGTGAAACTAGGAAAACTACAAAACCAATCATCAATCTTCAAAATAGGAAAATCTGGTCTGAGATTCTCAGGTCCCATGCTGAAGTCTAGTCAAATCTTATATAAATTAGTCAAGTTTGATTTGGACTTATGTGAGGACACACACACACACACACACACACAGGGCTCTCTTCGACGGTGATTATCTGCCACTTAAACAATGAAATTCAAACTAGCTGACCTTCTGTTGTTGCCTGGCAACATCCTGCTGATGATTAGCCAGGGATGTACAGTAGTGGACCTCTTTGAAAAGAGGCAGCGAGTTTACTCACCTATTTTCAGATCAACTGCATCAATCAATGAGGGGAAACAATTACCCACCTCTGGATTTACCACTACACCCCTGATGTCATAAGCCTTACGACAAAAAGAAAAAAGGGCCTTATTCTCTTCATCAATATAATTTTGGCATTGAAATACCAACTAGCTATATAATCTCTGTTTAATCTCTGCTTCTCTTTTGCCAAAATGAAATAATTTGCTGAAAATAATATCAAGGTGTCATAGCCGCATTGCAGGTTTTGCTGCAGCATCAACCAATAAAAAACATGCCTCCATATCAATGCAGGTGTGTGTAACCCCCCCGGCCGCCGCCCTCAGATTTGCTGAAAACTCTAGAATAGATGTAGTTCTCTTCTCTAATTTATTAAATATCACTAATAAATGGCTTACACATTTCTTCATTAAATTATATAGTTGTGCCATAAAGAGGCGTGGCATTCCCTGGCATCTCTCCTCAAATTAACTACTGATTGTATCCCAACAATCCCCATTGACATTAAACACTTCATTCATAATAACGGCTTTTGAGCAGAAGTAGCTATGTATCACTGTTCATTGGCTTTAGCAGTAACCTCAATGTTCGAGAAGCAAGCAATGTGACAATGGGTGGTCAGTCATTTAGCTACTTTCCCTCTTCTAGACCAGCCCAGTCCCATGGGGGTCCAGCAAAATCAAATAACACTGAACAGTTACATTTATTGACAGTGTTTTATTACGTTTCATGAATACGGATGATAAAATGTTTTTTTTTTAATTAACAAAAGAGGAAACTAGTAATGAAAATACCAATAAAGATTTAAAAAGTTCCAAAATGAATGCATTTGAACAGAGGAAGAAAAACACTTAAAAGTACAAACATTTTCATTAATGTTCGACTTGCATTAATTTAACTATTCATTCCATCTTGAGTGTCATATGTTCTTTATATTCATTATAGCTTTTTCCCCTCTTGCTTGATTAACACGTTCTTTTTTTAAGTAGTTTTTCATTGTTTCTATGTCCTTTGTTTTTGTTTGACAGTCTACTCTGTAAAGCACTTGAACACATTTGTATGAAATGTGCTTTATTGAAATCTGCTTAATAAAGTTATAACCGCACTTCAACAAGAATATTCATTAATAAGTGTTCCTAAATGGGGAAAAAAGTAGACAATAGGCCCTCTCCACATCATCCTGGTAACAGCTTCTACATTGAGAAACAGGTGCATCAACTTCCAGTTGCCAGCTCTGGCCTTCACTATGTCACTCCACAACCTGCCCAACATGAAGATCAAAGATTTGTTTCTGTTGACTCCTGATCTAAACTAGAGAAAGTTCTTCACCTGAAGTTTCCTCTTCCAGTATAGAGCTTTGACTTCAGTTTCTTCTGGCCTGATGTTATCTCACGACACACCTCCTTTGCATAATGTTATAACATCATGTATCTAATGCTAGAAAACATTACAATTTAGTTGCTTTTGCTGTCTTTGTTGGATTGATTTGTCAATAAGTCGCAAAAAGAAAAAGTTACACTGGTTTATCAATATGGAAGCTGTTACCATGACGACATGAAAAGGACAAATATTGTTTGACATCACACTCATCTGAAAGTAAATACAAACCCCACACAATCCTCCAGTTACTGGAATTATTAAACCCAAGACATAAAAATGATAATCAAATCTGTGTCAATGAGATTGGAATCAGTAATCCTATCACTTGTACATCCAGAACGGAAAGCTGTTCCACAGAAAATAGAGATTATTCAACATAATAAAGTAAAAATAACCTTTACGCTCTGTTCATTTCCAGGATGACTCCACATGAACTTAGAAAGCCCTCTAATATAGTGCATAATTTGTTGCCTATCGTCTGTCTATATTGCATGTCCTCATATTGTGTGACTTAGCACAGCTGTCCTCTAGGCTAATCTTCAACATTTATTCTACCCACTGTCTGATCCTCCCCGCCTCCTGCAGACAGTGGAGGTGCTCTGCGGCAGTTCAGATGCACCGGTGTCTCTTCAAAGAAGTTGAGTTAGTGAAGTTTTTCTTACACCGATCACAGCAGTATGGTTTCTCCCCAGTGTGGATACGCTGGTGTTGCTTGTACGCATGAGGATAATTGAAATTCTTCCCACATTGGTCACAGTGGTATGGTCTCTCTCCAGTGTGGATACGCTGGTGACCCTTAAATGTCCTTAAATCACTGAAACTCTTCCCACATTGGTCACACTTGTATCGTTTCTCTTCAGTGTGATGTTGTTGTATATGTGCTGTTAGATTACCTGACTGACTGAAAGATTTTCCACAATCCTGACAGGAGTAAGGTTTCTCCCCTGTATGAACTCGCTGATGAATCTCTAAATTTTGACGTGTTGTGAATGCTTTGTCACACTGCTGACAGGGGTAACCTTTCTCTCCTGTATGAATACGCTGGTGTCTATTTAGGTGATCTGACTGACTGAAAGATTTCCCACACTGCTGACAGGAGTAAGGTTTCTCCCCTGTATGAACTCTCTGATGAACCTCTAAGCTTTGACGTGTTATGAATGCTTTGCCACACTCCTGACAGGAGAAAGGTTTCTCTCCAGTGTGAATACGCTGATGTCCTCTTAGGTGAGATAACAGACCAAAAGATTTCCCACACTGCTGACAGGAGTAAGGTCTCTCGCCTGTATGAACTCTCTGATGATGAATGTCGAAGCTTTGACGTGTTGGGAATTCTTTGTCACAATGCTGACAGCTGTGACGTTTGAGTCTGTTGGTGTGTTTCTGTTTCATAAAGAAATATATAAAGAAAGAGATCAGGACAAAGAGGCAGGTTTAACACACCACTACCTACATCTTAACATTAAGTTATAAATAGACAGATTAATAGACTAATGCAGTGGTTCTCAGATTTTTTCATATGAAGGATCCCCAAACTGACAAAAATTAGACCACGGACCCACATTTGATAGGATTTTGTCACACGGACCCCCATATGATAATAAGATTGATACTTTTAGATGTTTTATTACAGAAAGTGTATAAAATCCATAACCAAAATAGTCATTGTGTTACTTCTGAATGGAATTATAGTGTAAAAAATAAATAATAATTTTTAAAGTATAAAATAAATTACCCCCCTTTTGGCTGGGGACCCCCTGGAACCCCCATTTGAGAACCACTGGACTAATGTAACCAACAGATTAACATCAATGTTACAGTGATGTTTTTTCTTCACCTTTTCGGAAGGATTCATCTTGCTTCCTTATTGCTGAACACCAAGTTCAACAGAGTTGTCCTAAATTGAGACAAAATGGCCAATGACGTTCCTCTCCTCTGCCAGATACTTATCTTCCTGCTAAAAAGAGACAAGACAAGGAGGGAACATGTAGAAAACAACAATAATAATAATTAACAAAAATAATACATAATAATAATGAACAGTGTTTCCGCTAGGATTTTTTTCAGCAGTGGTGGTGGGGTCCCGGAGGAAGGGGGGGGGGGAGGATTTATTATACATATAATGTACAACAGTGAAGTTCCCTTTAGATTTGGTTGTTTTCCTTTAATGGATATGTAATGTTATGTTACGCAAATATGCAAAATATAAAATTAGGCACATATTGGATGAGTAAATGAGGTTTCTCCATATTTTGCATAAAGCCAGAGAGTATGGAATACATAGGGAGAAGAGAACCGAATTTATCGAGTATGGAGTTGATTTAAATAATAATAATGATAATATTATTAATAATAATAATAATGATAACAACAACAATAATAATATAAAAACTGCTTTAATTTGTGCAGCACAGCCCTCCCACACAGCTTCACAGGGATCAATCCTGGGCCCTTTATTATTTTTAATTTATATTGATGATATGGCCATGACATGTACCAAACTCCTCCCAGTATTATTTGCGGACGATACAATCCATATAGCTTCACACGAAGACTTCAACACCTTAATCAGAACTGTCAACGAGGAACTATCTTCTGTTGCGGAATGGTTTCAATTGAACAAATTAACCCTCAATGTGAAAGAATGCAATTTCATGATCTTTTGTCATTTTAATAAATATTATCCTATAGAACTAGCTCAAATTTTTATCGATAATGCTGAAATTGAATTAGTTCAGCATACTAAATAAATTCATAGGGGTTATTATAGATAGCGGGTTGAAGTGGTCTCATCATATTGACCTTGTCTCAAAAAGATCTGCGAAAATGCTTGGCATATTGAGGAAGGTCTGTCCTTTAATTCACTCCTCAGCTCATTTAACCTTATATTATAGTTTTCTGTTCCCATTCATTAATTACTGTAACATTGTCTGGGCGGCAACTTATCCTACATATCTCAACAAATTATGCATCATACAGAAAAAATATCTAAGATTTATATCTCATTCTAATAGATACGCTCCTTCGGGAACCCCTCTTTAAAAAATATAATATATTACCCATTGACAAAGTGAATGTCTATCAAACATGCTTATTCTTACACAAGTTTATATATAGGAAACATGATCTTCCAGTCACCCTTCAGTATCTGTTCATTCCCACCATACATATCAAACAAGGCACAGCAACAACAATCTACTCTTACCGCGCACACGGACTTCAAGGCACCAATTCAACATTACTTTTAGAGGTCCTAAGCTTTGTGAATTAAGCCTACCGCTAAGATCAATGTCCTCTTATTCTGCTTTCAAAAAGCACCTGAAGAAACGTCTACTGTCCTCCTGATCCCTGTACTCATCCTTCTCTGACAGATTTTGACAACTTTTCTCTAACAGACTTTGTTTTCCTCTTGCCTTCATGTTTTTGCCTCAGATGCATATGACCTTGTTTTTGCTGCTTTGCTGATTTAACATGTAGTTTTTCTTTTTTTGTGTTTTTTTTGTTGAGTGTTTAGCCTGCATGTCACGAAATTGATATGGGTAGGTGTGGAACTTTGTACAAGCCTGCAAAAGCTTCGTTCCCACCTTGCACAGATTTGTACCTTAATTTGTGCTAAACAAATAAACTAAAACTAAACTAAACCTGTCACATATGGCATTCACAAACAAAAAGGAGTACAATTTGTTTGACAGACATGTGAATCTTTCTCTCACACATGCACCATTGAGTCTGACACACACACACACACGCACTCTCTCCCTCTCTCTGACACATACGAGATGAGATGACACCGGCGTCAGTCACGTTTTATGCCCCAAACTGACGTTTTGAAGTCCACCTGTTGTTTTCAATGGCCGAACACGCACTAGAGGCGTCATGAGACGCAAGACTGTCTGAACAAAGTGAGAATGCTGTGTGGCCAATGAGACCAGCATCACTGATGATGTCAGATTTATGACATCACTGATTATGTCATCAGTGGGGTTTATGACATCACTGATGATGTCACAGTGGGATTTATGACATCACAGATGATGTCACAGTGGGATTTATGACTTTATGACATCACGGATGATGACGCAGTGAGATTTATGACATCACAGTGGGACAGAGAAACAAACAGAGCCCCAGCTCCCATTTATATACCGATAATAATAATAATAATAATTAATAATAGTAATAATAATAATAATTTAATAAAATACGTTTTGGTCCGAGTGAAATGTTCTATGGTCTGTCCTGTTTCTAAATATAACTGAATCGTTTCGTTTGACTAAGGAAAACTATTTTTATTAGCATTTTACGAAATGTATATGGAAAAATAAATGGCGGATGAAATCTCTTGGTGCGCATGCTGAAGCAGAAAGTTACGTCGACTTTGGCTCTCTATTCCTACAATACCCAGAATACCCAGTAAGGGCAGAACTCCAGTCTGCATTTTGCTTCAATAGAGCTTTGTTTTACAAAACAGCTCGGTTAAACATTGTGAGTTTATTACTATAGATAACTATCAGGCGAGTAGATAGCAACTAGGACGCCGATTTAAACGAAGAAACAGATTAACTTAAGTGACAGTTCTAATGCTAGTTCAATGTTCAAGTTACCTGAAGCAGTCCCGAGGGCCTCGCGTGAGCTGCTTCTTGACCAGAGGAAGACAGGGGCTTTTCCCTGCTCGCCAGGGCCTCTATCTGCCAAGCGGGAGCTCCGCGGCACTACAACAACCGGAGGACACAGTAGTATGCTACTAGTAGCTTAGCATAACACATCTGAGCTAAGGCAGCACAGAGTTAGCACCATGGCACCACCGAGAATCGGGGAGAAACCGAACCCCGCTCGCTGTAAAGGGCTAGGCTGCTTACAGCGTTTAACCCGGACTGCTATCCAGGACTAGAGTCGGATAAGCCAAGAAATACGTCTTTTCTGCTTTTCTCTCCTTGTTGTTGGCTACGTTGCGAAACTTGCGACGACTGTGACCTCCGCCTCCAGGTCGCGAACTTCCGCGAGCTGAAAACTTCCGGTGCGACCCCCCCCCCCCCCCCCCCCCCCTTCAGAATAGAGCGTAATCTGAATCAAACGCCCTTTGTATCAAAACGATGGTCCGACCACCACAGCTTCTCTGTCACAAATAGCTTTTAGGCAACTTCTCCTCCTGGACTCATGGCTCTTCTCTGTTCAAGGAAAATGCATTCTCCAGGATGAACACCAGATGTCAGTGTTTGATCATATTAAACTTCGAACCACTGTATGGTGTATCCGTTCAGTATTTTATAACATTTGTGGTGCAGAAAATGTCAAGATATTCCAGAGCTTTTCCTTTCCTTTCCAGAAAACAGCTTCAAACCAATGTATTCACCTGTACAAAATTTCAAATGCAGTTATAATATAGGCAGCACATACTCAGCCTATTTACTGTGGACTTGTATTAGAGAGGGAGGAGTCATAGTATTACTGTAACCAAGCAATCAACATACTACATATACTATGGACGATGCACAGCGCACCCAAACAGCAGAGAGAGAGAGAGAGATTTCCTCTTCTCCCTTAACGGTCAATCAGGGAAATTGACGGTTATGTTGTTGCTGCTTCATCGGGGGCCCTGATATCACAGCCAGTCTCCTCCGTCACTACTGCGTCAGCACCGATGAACTCAGCGTTTACTGTAGGGAGGGAGAGACAGAGGGGGGAGGGGAAACGGGGTGTTGCCGCCTCAGAGACACACATCGCATCGCAGAGTGAGCATCCTCCTCTCCAACCTCAGAGTCAGAGGAGCTGCTTTTTGAATTAGTGAAGTCGTACACAAACCTGTACATTATTCAACATTATCAAAGCCGACATAATTGCGGATATACCTCGACATCAAGAGAGCGAGTTGCCGTCGTTCGAGAGGAGAAGAGAGACATCCTGAGAAGAGCGTTTCAGCACCTTGGACAGTGACCATGGCTCCTATGGTGGCGGACGGGGCGCAGCTCGGTAAGTCAAAACACCGCCACTTAAACCAGTGTGTGTGGGTGTGTGGAGGAGGTGGTTGGTGGTTGACTTGTTGGCTTGTTACTGCCCTTAATTAACGCTTTAATACCCGTTAACGTTACCCATTAGCCTACTCGCTTCTCCTCCCAAAGGTATTCTCAGGCTACTTTACGCATTAAGGTAGCACTAAAAACACGAATTCGTCATGTTGGTTTTCCCATTACAACCTCCAAAACTATGGGTTGCCTCCTGTTTTGCCTGCACAAATAATGACAATAAAGTTTCACCATATGAATGGGCAAGGAACCAAATATCGTTGATATTCACCGTGTGTCTCTCTGTCATCCTTTTACTGCATATAATCAAAGTATGCCATTTGGGAATACTGCCACCTGGTAGGCTACACTTCAGTTTTGTATAGCTATTACAGACCTTGAAATAGCAATAGACCTTTTTCACTGCAGCCATTTTGACATGTCATAGCAGGGGTAAACAGGTGTAATTAATCACAATAATGATGGTTCCATTCCATTTAGGTGATCCAGTGCCAAGGCCATTGTATAGACCCTTTTCACAGCAACCTCTTTGAGGTAAAGCAGGAATAAACACAACTAAGCATAACCAATACCAATGATGGTTCCATTCCATTTAGGTGTTCCAGACTGGTGCTGGTGTAACGAATGACTGTGAGTCCCGAGTAGTAGCGAGTACGTTTGTTAAACTCACTCCCCAGTATGAAGGCCCGTTAACCAGCTCTGCCAAGAGGTTAGACTTAGCGCATGCACTTTTGAAGCGGGAGGTTGGCAGATCGAATCCCACTCCCCCTAAGCCTTTAACATTGCTGCCAGTGCTGTCAACACAACGCAGATTGCATTGGTGCTGTGACCCAGATGCCCAGTGGGTGTGGAGTGAGTTTAGGGGGGTGAGCGTAACGAATGAATGTGGATCCTTGTGAGTCCAGAGTGGTAGCAAGTAAGTTGGTTAAACTCACTCCCCAGTCTAAAGGCCTGTTAACCAGCTCCGTTCTTGGCATAGGGGGTAGCGTGCATGCTTTGGAAGCGGGAGGTCGGTGGTTAGAATCCCGCTCCACCCATGGGCAAGCCCTTAACATTGCTTGCTGCCAGTGCTGTCAACACAATGCAGGCTACACTGGGGCCCTCATTCATGTTATTGGTTACATCTGTGTTTACCCTACTTTTACACTCAAAATGGCTGCTGTGAAAAGGCCCTATTTGTGTGTAACGGCGTTGTGTTGGTGGTACTTGCAGCAACCCATGTTAAGGGCTTTCCCAGGGGTGGATACGAACCGCCGACCTTCGGCTTGGGAGTCAGACACCCTAACCACTTCACCAAGAGACCTAGCTCCCTTGGCGGAGCTGATTAACGTGCCTTTATACTGGGGGAGTGAGTTTAACCAATCCACTCGCTACCACACTGGACTCACGAGGAATCCACGCTGATTCACTTCGGTTACATGTGCATGTTGGCTCATTGGGAAAAAGGGCACTGGCATGAAACCACCATTGATGTTATTAATTACACCCTGTGTTTACCCTGCTATGACACGTCAAAATGATTGCTGTGAAAAAGGTCTGACCTATTTCTTACACTACTCATTTCTGGGGAAAGCAGTAGTAGCCTACTGTGTTACCTGCTGTTGTTAAATAGTATTAGTGGCTCCTAGTCCACAGTGGTAAAGGCTGGGAAGCACCTGTTTCTTTTCTTTCTTTCTTTCAGCTGTCTCAGCGCCTCCCACAGCCACAGCCATCTGTCTGTTGTTGTTGTTGCCACATAGAAAACCAATCCAGCCAGGATGCTAGACTGAAATATTAATGGGAAGGGGAAATGAAAAGAAATGTAGATTACAAGCACTGGGGAATAACTGTAGGTGAATTATTTTCTCTCCAAGTGCTCTCAATATAATTATGAAAGGCAGTCCCTTAAAAAAAAAGAACTACAATCATATTATAGGCCTAAGAGGGATGCTATAAAATTATCACAGCAAAACTATATCCTTAAAGGAAATGCAGGAATAAACAAACCATTAGTGTGATTAGGTCATTATGAACACTAATGAACACAGACACACCAGTGCCTATAGGAATATTATAGGAAAATGAAAAATATTTTTTGTTTGGTCCAGACATAGCACTTCCAGCACTACAGTCTCTCAGGCAACAATGGTATTATGTGAGATCCCCCCCCCCCCCTTAATAATGTTGTAGCAGTGCTGACCTCTAGTCTGTGAATTGGTAAATATGAATTGGTTTTCCCTGGATGAAAGCGATTTGGTAGGCAGGGACATTGTCACTTTGTCACAAGAGTGATGCCCTGCTGTGTGCAAGTATATATCAGATTGGCAATTAGGCCTTGCCCTCTTTCAACAGGGCGAGGCTTGTGTTTTCTCCCTAAAAGGGGGCGGGAACATGTGCCTCCTACAAAATGACGTATTGCCGATCTGATGTATTCTCTCCCTCTCTCGTTCTCATTCTCTCTCTCTCTCTCTCTCTCTCTCTGCATGGGTGTGAACCTGCTTGCTTTTCCACTGGGTGATCGTCTTAACTGCAGGAAATTGCCTGTTTCCTTTGGTAAAATAGACCTCTGGCTGCTTGAAAAGGGCTGCCTAATTGGTGTGGAGTCCCAGTGAACCACCCCTTATGCAATCCTAAAATAAATACATCTCAGAAAGGTATGGAGCTAATATTACAGCAATAAGGCCTATGAGAGAAGAAATACCATCAATTAGAATGAGGTCACTTAACTCAAAGTGATTTGTTGATTGGTTGATTCCTTATAATAGTATTCACCTCATGTTCCAACACAGGGGTCAGCCAGTTACCTACTATTGTGTTTACACGTCCTGTGACAGTACAGTACTAGTGAGCAGGTAAAACAGACGGTGTTTTGAACAGGAAGTCATAACAAAACTGGGTCAAGTGGGCAGGGCTACATAAGGTGAATAGGAAGGAATATCACAAAGAGAATAAAGGTTAACTAGGAGTTGGAAATTGAGTGATATGAGAAAAGAGACCAGTATGTAAACACAAATAAATAAATAAACCCTACTCCCTTATTTATTTATTTATTTATTTATTTATTTATTTATCATTTTTTCTTCTTTTTTATTTTTTATATATATATTTTTTTACAAAGGATTGTAAGGAAAAATGTGAATAAATAAACTGCTCACCATCTCCCTTTGTGAGTTTGAACAAATCCCCCACTGGTGTAGTAGGATGAATATATTCCAGCATAATGTGAGCACATCACAATTTGCTAGGCTGATAGTCTCATTTCATGATATCTAAGCCCTTTTCATATTTGGATTTCGCTGACGATACATTCAATGTGTAGCTTACAGCACTTCCACTGAAATGATTTCCAGTGCAGAGTATTAACATAGTGAGACACTAAAACTTTCCATTGAAAATAATACTAAATACATTTTGTGGGCCCACCCTATACTGCATAATGCTAAGGGATACAATGTTGAACTGAATACCAGACAAAATTGCTTAACCCATAATAACGTGTTTGGCTATTCTGTATAAGCCAGGATGACGATCTTTCCTTGTCATCACCTGGCTGAAGTAATAGCATAACAGATTATAAAGAATAAAAAAAGTCTCTGACCTGTTTATATGTAGGTCTGTCTGAATATCATTGGCCTGACACTGATGATGATCATAACTAGAAACAGAGTGCGCTCTGCCTTACTGTGCCTCGTCCTCTTCCTCCTTCCCCTCCTCCTCCTCAGTGCTCATTTCTGCTGTACCTCGTTAGTTTCTGCTGCTCACATACACAGCTCACATACAGCTCACATACACAGCTCACATACACAGCTCACATACACAGCTCACATACACAGCTCGGCGGCTGTGCCACCTCGCCCGCAGCCTACCATGCCTCGTGTTCTTCCCCCTTCCACTCCTCCTCCTCTTCGCTCATTTCTGCCGTACCTCGTTCCTTGGTTTCCCCCTCGAGGTCTCGCCCGGCCTCGCCCGCTACACGGGCTCACATACGCAGCTTGCTCAGCTGGCCTGCGCTTCACACAGGCACAGTTGAGCAATTGTGCGCCACACCGTGCCACGCTACCATGCCACGCTACCATGCCACGCTACCATGCCACGCCGCCACGCCAACCCCCTCTCCGATTATAGGTGTGAGATGGCGCTTAAAATAAAATTAAAAAATAAAAATCCCGGGCTTTGTTATTAGTATATTAAGCAGCACCATGGAATCCCTTCATATGCTATGCTTCTGAGTTCAACTATTTTCATACAGCTGCCGTGAAGAACTCAACCAAGCATCACTCGTAAACAAGATGCAATTTGTCCCAAACAGTTGTACTTCACTGATGCATTATTTCAATTTGAGAATGATTGAAAACATAGCAGCCGTTTGCTGTTGACAGCCATGTTTAGAATAT
>NC_139628.1:41179132-41181632 GCF_964638095.1 Poromitra crassiceps
CTCCCCTCTCCCTCTAGCACCCTCTCCAGCCAGGCACCCACACCGGCCGTGGAAAAACCCCAGGGAGAGGAGAGGGAGGGCCGGCTGGGGACCCTCCACTTCTCCCTGGAGTACCAACCAGAGAGGAAGGCCTTCGTTGTCCATATCAAGGTATTTTTTGTGTGCATGTGTGTCTAGATGTGTGTGTGTGTGTGTGTGTGTGTGTGTGTGTGTGTGTGTGTGTGTGTGTGTGTGTGTGTGTGTGTGTGTGTGTGTGTGTGTGCTCATCTCTGAAATATATTGATTTCAAGTGACTTATTCTTGTGTCTGTTTAGTCTTTCTCTCTTTGCTTTTGATATAAAGTATCAAGTGCATGAGTGTGAGTGTTATGAATAAAAAGTTGGTTGATTGATTGATTAATTGATTGATCCATCCATCCAGGAAGCCCATGGCCTGACTCCGACAGATGAGCAGTCGCTGACCTCTGACCCCTACATCAAGCTGACCCTGCTGCCAGAGAAGAAGCACCGGGTGAAGACCAGAGTGCTGAGGAAGACTCTGGACCCCGCCTTCGACGAGACCTTCAGCTTCTACGGGATCCCGCTGGTCAGAGTGTCGGAGCTGGCGCTCCACTTCATGGTGCTGAGCTTTGATAGGTTCTCCCGCGATGAGGTCATCGGGGAGACCCTCGTCCCACTGGCCGGGATTGACCTGTCGGAGGGGCGTGTCCTGATGAGCCGGGAGATCATCAAGAAGAATATCAAGGTAAGAGCTGGAATAAACCCAATTTTAAACCCTTTCAGGCTTGGGGTTTGAATCATTATCTTCAGGTAGTAGTATAGTCTCACTTGACTATCTCTAGACTGTTTAGTGCTGTACCAGCACTGGAGAGAGTCTGGCTCAACCTACTCTCATTCTGGTATACGAGGGATCAGTTGAGCAGCATTTTGGTAAACAAACCGCGTCACTGGGTGGCAACGGCAATGGAACCCTAATGTTTGTTTGGCACAGCTCATTCCTGTTTGCATTCCTTTAAAGCAATCACAATCGTCTTGGGTGGCGCTAAGCCCAGCGACAATTTCCTTGTGAAATAGCATCAAGAAGGACTTGTTTTGGTGAAACCAAATTGCTTAATCCCCATACAAAAATGCCACAAAACAGTAAAAACATATGTCGAGCGTGTAAAACTCACCATTTTCAGTGTAGGTTGCTACTGTAGCTCGCAGGTTGTTGTTGTTTCATGTAGGTAGTTTGGTAGGTAGTACAGTACATGTACAGTAGGTAGTACAGGTAGTTTGAAAACACACCGATAGCGGAAACAGAAGGGGCGGGGATTTCTGACTGAAATCATCAATCAAACTAAATTGATTCCAGAGATCTTTACCTTCGATAACTGTTTAACAATTCCAGTAGAACTCCAATTAACATTATGTACCAGCAAATATATTCAAATTCCAATATTGTTCCAATAATGCCTCATTGTCACCGCCATTATAACAACAATGCCTGCATCATTAGACCCTAACATAATCTACTCTCAGCCTGCTATCCAGCCCTTTTGGAATTTGCATGGTGATTCATTTAATCGCCATGCAAATTCCAAATGGCTAAAGACATGAAGCTTAAAATGAATTCGACATTCAGACACAGTATTTGTATTTATGTATTTTGCAATTGCAATCTGGGAATTCGCTTTTATTGTATCCACGTCCAGTTGGCTTGCAATGTATTTTTACATTAGTACTTTGCAAGCCAACTGGGATGTGAGAGAGTAGGCGTTATTTCCTCGGCGGAGACTATGAGTTCTGTTGCATTGCATCAGTAAGCTGAATTTTATCTTTTTTTTATCTGTTTCTTCATTTTCGCTTCTGTTTATTGTTTGTACCAAGAAATTTTCAACCTAACACTATGAATTCTGTTTGTCAATCTGAGGTTGAATTTTCAATTGCTGAAGAGTGGACCTTTTTGTTTTCATCGCATAGCAGTGATTGGAAATATGACAGAAATTGATATATTCACATTCATTTGTACACTTGTACAAATTCACAGTGCATTTATTGGTACAGTTCCACTGTGTTTAATGCATTTAATAGACAAAATGTGAGATTATATAGAAGAGTTTCCTTCCAAAAATAGCGTACTAATTAGTAAGTACAGGGCTCAGACTTGCTAATACTCTCAATCATACAGTACTAATACTCTCAATCATACAGTAAATAGTTGTGTTTTTTCAAGCCAGCAATCATTTTGTCATTTGAAGGTCTTGATTGATTGATTGATTGATTGATTGATTGATTAACTTTATTGATCCCCAAAGGGGAAATTGTGTTGGTCACTTGCACAACATAAAAACAAATTCCACAAAGGAATATACAATAACTACGGTACATAAGAATAGGGTACATTTCCAAGAGACATAAATCCATTGCACTGGTGCCGGCAAGGTTGCACTTGTACATCTGAAACAGCTTCATGACATTACAGAGTAGAGCTTGGACAGAATATCACGTGTCCATTTGTA
>NC_139628.1:41186632-41189132 GCF_964638095.1 Poromitra crassiceps
CCCCCCCTACACACACACACACACAGACACACACACACACACACAGAAACACACACACATACACACACACACACACACACACACACACACACACACACACAGAAACACACACACACACACCCACACACACACACACACACACACACACACACACACACACACAGAAACACACACACACACACACACACACACACACACACACACACACACACACACACACACACACACACACACACACAAGGAAAGTGTTTACACAGCCAGCCCCACCAGCCCCTCACTACCATCCATCATTTCTGCTTTATTGATTGCCATATCGATCTGGCCCAGAGAATAATGTGCCACTCTCAGACGGCTTCAGGCATGGAGACTTACCATGGCTTCTTCTCTCCTTCCTCCCTTCTCTCATCTAGACCCGTATGTCAAGGTGAACCTGTACCAGGGGAAGAAGCGCGTGTGCAAGAAGAAGACCCACGTGAAGAAGTGCGTCCCCAACCCGGTGTTCAACGAGCTGTTCGTCTTCGACCTGCCCTCCAACGAGGGCCTGCGGGACACCAGCGTGGAGCTGCTGCTGCTGGACTCAGAGAGGGGCGACTCGCGCTGCGCCAACCCCGTCCTGGGGCGCCTGGTCCTGGGCACGGCGGCGGCAGGCACCCCCGGCGAGCACTGGAGGGAGATCTGCGACCACCCGCGCCGCCAGATCGCCAAGTGGCACGCCATGTCGGAGGATTAGGGTGGGCGGATTCTGTCGTCCAACCGCGTGACGGGGAGGAATGGGCGGGATTTAGCGTCCAGCTAGCCCGGTGGCCCGTTGGACTTTCATTGAGGGGCGGGGTGGGGAACGAGGGGGAAGGAGTGTTTGGGACTTTGGCTTTTGGTTGGTGGGTGGGGTGGGGTGGGGTGGGGTGGGGTGGGTTACGGGTGGGCTAATTTGAATTGATGTCATCATTCAATCACTCAATCAATCTTTGAAGTTATTGGGGTTTCAACGGCTTCAGGAGGGCGGGGCATGATAAAAGGGGACCCGGTGGCTATAAACGATCCCAAAGACTGTCGCCGAAAATCACCCGATCACATGCAACATCATCTCCATGGCAACAAGCAATTGTCACGGCAACCGTGTGCAGTGCAGAATGTCTTAAATGTAGCTATCGCTCTTATTTTTCTTTTTCAGCTTCTTTCCTCTGCTCTTCCTCTCATAAATATTACATTTCTCGTCGTATGAAAAACAGAATGAACAACAATGTCTGACCAACGCTGTAAAAAATGTGGATTATTAAACTTTATTTTACACAGATAATTTTTTATTTATTAAAAAAAAAAGTAGATTAATTTTATTTATGTTGTACGTTTTGTACTCCGATTTGTTGAACATGTTTTGTAAGTATAAGTGGAATTTCATATGTCATTACTTCGGTACAAGAAAGCCTGAATTAGGGGGGGTGAGAGAGGACTGGAACAGACTGAGTGCATTGGGGACTGTGTGTGTGTGTGTGTGTGTGTGTGTGTGTGTGTGTGTGTGTGTGTGTGTGTGTGTGTGTGTGTGTGTGTGTGTGTGAGCGTGCGTGCGTGCGTGCGTGCGTGCGTGCGTGCGTGCGTGCGTGCGTGCGTGTGTGGGTGGTGTGTGGGTGCGTGCGTGTGCACTAAAGGGATGTGAGCAACATACTGTTTGCTGTATATGTTTTGTCCCCCTTACTGTGAGCACAAAGACAGATGAAATGTACATGTATGTACCTTACTATAAAACATGGCAAGTTCTGAGAAGAAAACACCAACCGAGTTTGTAGTCTTTATTTCACAGCTGTGCGTCAGTGACATGTAATACATTGTGTGTGTGACGTGTGTGTGTGTGTGTGTGTGTGTGTGTGTGCGTGTGCGTGCGTGTGCATGTGTGCGCGCGCGTGTGTGTCCCCTTGTCTCGCCTCCAGCGTCCTGCATGACATCACCATCCCTGTCCCATTCCAAGGCTGATGATGTCATATCTGCTGAGTGGCTAAATGCTCTGGGATGAAGTCATCATGTCTGAATTTAATATCCACTAAGTGGCTCGCTGAGGGAGGACAGCTGGCTCAGCTCACTTTCTGTTTTCTTCTTCCTGCTTGCTTTTACCATTTTGTAACCCTATCACACCAGTGCCCCTGTCTTACCAGTACTTAACCATTTTGTAACCCTATCACACCAGTGCCCCTGTCTTACCAGTGCTTAACCATTTTGTAACCCTATCACACCAGTACTTAACCATTTTGTAACCCTGTCTTACCAGTGCTTAACCATTTTGTAACCCTGTCTCACCAGTGCTTAACCATTTTGTAACCCTGTCTCACCAGTACTTAACCATTTTGTAACCCTGTCTCACCAGTACTTAACCATTTTGTAACCCTGTCTTACCAGTGCTTAACCATTTTGTAACCCTGTCTCACCAGTGCTTAACCATTTTGTAACCCTGTCTCACCAGTACTTAACCATTTTGTAACCCTGTCTCACCAGTGCTTAACCATTTTGT
>NC_139628.1:41194132-41196632 GCF_964638095.1 Poromitra crassiceps
TGCTGGATTGCTTTATGGCACAAAACAGGAAGGGGGCGGTGCTCTTCCGAAGCAAACAGTGATACATTTCAAGAGTTTTTCACAATGGCAGATGGTGAGTCACCTCCAATGCCTTTATCTTCTTCAGTAAAGCTAAAGAAAAAACGGGGTTTTTGGAACACGTGGTTTTAATGTCGTTATATGAATAGCCTAGCACAATTCATTTGATTTTCCTGAGGATTTTCCGTGATGATAATCTATTTTCCATTGTTTCTCTCTGAGTAAGGTGTGATTGACGTAATCATACAGCGACACCTCTCTCTTTTCACATGATGAAAAGAGCTGCAGAATCCGAGCGTAGAGGATAGGCCTCTGTGTGTGTGTGTGTGTGTGTGTGTGTGTGTGTGTGTGTGTGTGTGTGTGTGTGTGTGTGTGTGTGTGTGTGTGTGTGTGTGTGTGTGTGTGTGTGTGTGTGTGTGTGTGTGTGTGTGTGTGAGGGTGGTGTGAATTTCATGTGTCGTTAACAGACGGACGATTGGCAGCCCAGAGAGGAGACAGATGAAAGGATGAAAAACTTTCTTTTGATCTCTCCATCCAACCCTCTTGTGCTCTGCTTCTCTGCTCGCTCTCTCTTTACTCTTCTTCCTCTCCCTCTCTGCTGTCCCGTCTTTTCAGTGTGTCTCTCTCTCTCTCTCTCTCCCTCTCTCTATCAGTCGCTTCAGCTCTTGTTACCAATCATCCATGGCTTCATTTGCTCTCTCTCTCTTTCTCTCTCTCTCCCTCCCTCTCTCTCTCTCTCTCTCTCTCTCTCTTTCTCTCTCTCTCCCTCCCTCTCTCTCTCTCTCTTTCTCTCTCTTTCTCTCTCTCTCCCTCCCTCTCTCTCTCTCTCTTTCTCTCTCTTTCTCTCTCTCTCCCTCCCTCTCTCTCTCTCTTTATCTCTCTCTCCCCCTCTTTCTCCATCACTCTCGACCCCCACATCCTTCCCTCCACCACTGAAGTGTTCCCTGTGGTCACTGATGGCTTGTCATGGAGTGCCATTAGTCACACACACACACACACACACACACACACACACACACACACACACACACACACACACACCCTTGATTTCTGACCTCATTCTCTTCTCCAGCTAACATCAGTATAGCTCTCATGTAGCAAAGCCACAAAGCTCGTGTGTCCTCCATCGATCGCCACTCCCCATCTCATCCCTTGTTTCTTTGTCTATACCTCCTCCTATTCTTCACATCTATCCGTGTCCCTTTGGGAACCGTTTACATTTGCATTGTAGGCATTTAACTAACACTCTAATCCAGAGTGAATTACTGTACAAGTGAGGGGTTCAATATCTATGGACATATACAGTAGGCCATTATGGGGATCAAACCCACGACCTTGTGGTAACTAGACAGCATATAGTCCAAACTCACCACATGCGAGCAAACTGAATCAGTAGAAAAAAGAAAACAGAAAACATAACGTAACGTATACGTGTTTCAAAAGCCTTCCTCAGCATTGTGCTACATGAGGCGGAAGTGACGTACGACTACATTTGTGCCCTAAATACATTCAATCACTCAATGAAACAATGAATCAATGAAGGAACACACACACACACACACACACACACACACACACACACACACACACACACACACACACACACACACACACACACACACACACACACACACACACACACTCCAACTATGTTGCTTGAGTGACCTTTTTGAAGGACACAGAATATGTATGCAGTTTGAAAAAGATGCCCAAGTGCACACACACACACACACACACACACACACACACACACACACACACACGCACACACACACAGATTATATTCTCTCAATGTTTGAGGCGAATCTCATTGTAATCACTTGCTTAACCTTTTGGTGACTCCTTATCTCTCATTGTGTGTATGTAGATGATGCTAAGCCAGGCCCTGTATTCTCCTAACCCTGAGACTGATGCTAAGCCAGGCTGTATTCCCCTAACACTGAGACTGATGCTAAGCCAGGCCCTGTATTCCCCTAACCCTGAGACTGATGCTAAGCCAGACCCTGTATTCCCCTAACGATGAGACTGATGCTAAGCCAGGCCCTGTATTCCCCTAACGATGAGACTGATGCTAAGCCAGGCCCTGTATTCCCCTAACCCTGAGACTGATGCTAAGCCAGCCCCTGTATTCCCCTAACCCTGAGACTGATGCTATAAAACAGGCCCCGTATTCCCCTAACCATGAGACTGATGCTAAGTCAGGCCCTGTATTCCCCTAACACTGAGACTGATGCTAAGCCAGGCCCTGTATTCTCCTAACCACGAGACTGATGCTAAGCCAGACCTTGTATTCCCCTAACGATGAGACTGCTGCTACGTCAGACCCTGTATTCCCCCAACCCTGAGACTAATGCTACGTCAGACCCTGTATTCCCCTAACCCTGAGACTGATGCTAAGTCAGACCTTGTATTCCCCTAACCCTGAGACTGATGCTGCAGCTTGATGCCAACTCTTGTAACT
>NC_139628.1:41204132-41211632 GCF_964638095.1 Poromitra crassiceps
TGCATGGGAAAATGTAGGGCTGGGCGATAAATCAATAGCAATTTATATTGGCGATAAATTCATCAATACAATAAGAACATTTTTCAATATCTATATGTAGTAGGAGAGAATGAATGTCCGCACACCGGTTAAGCTCCCATAATTTAATAATTGAAATAGCGCAACGTTTCGACCCCACACGGGTCTTCTTCACGCAATCAATCATTGATTGATTGCCTGAAGAAGACCCGTGTGGGGTCGAAACGTTGCGCTATTTCAATTATTAAATTATGGGAGCTTAACCGGTGTGCGGACATTCATTCTCTCCTACTGAATATCACGCCTTTTGCCCTGCACCTGGATGAAGGTGGGATGTGCACAGGCCTACTTTTGAAATCAATATCTATATGTCCCTTGATAATGGAGCGTGTTATGAGTGACACTCAAACAGCCAATCAAACGGATAAATCAGTGAAGTTCCCACCTGAACATATTTATTACGGAGCTGCAACACTCAATTTCTGTGTTTTTAATTGTTGTGTTTACATCAAAATGATTAAAAGAGGAGAGCCGGCACTTATTGGGCAGAGACAAAATTGAACGTTTCGGCTAGTAGCCTTTTTTGTTGTTGAAAAAGGCTACTAGCCGAAACGTTCAATTTTGTCTCTGCCCAATAAAAGGCTTAGTTGAAACTGCCTACGGTGAGTGCCAGCTATCCTTGCCCAGCCCTAGGGCAATGTAGTCTGGTCAAAGGGCTTAGAGATTATTTGGAAATCTGCTCATGTGCTTAGCTATTGACAGTGCTTTGTCTGGCTTTTGGATTCCTCGATGCTGAGCGATGGTCACTGCCTTCTCTGTTGAGTGCTCCCTTAGTGCTGCCCGGATGGAGATCGCCTCGCAGCGCTTCAGTGCTCCTGCCACTATGTCCCTTCTGAAGCTGTAGTCTTTAGCCATCTTTACTGGTGCCACCACATACTGCTTAGCAGCCTTTGAAAAGTGGTGCTTCATCTGTTTCTCTCCTCCTTTAGTCTTTGCAGTCTCTCTGATCACGTTGTGGTTGTGGTCCAGTGCAGCTACTCGAAGCCGAGCCTCAAAGCTCTCTCTCATGAACTTCTTTCTTTTCGTTGCATACTTTGTGTAGAGGGAGTGGAGGCACTCAAGTTTCCCAGTGTGGATGCCCTCCGTTACTCTCTCCAGCTTCTTCAACAGCTGTTTGTCCAGCACCACATTCTGGAGATGTGAAAATGCAGCAGAGCTGGGATGGAGCCATGGCCGGAGGCTTTCCTCTTCACGGCTGTAGGGAGGGTGCTCACATTTTGTTATTGTCTCCCCAGAATTCCAGTTGTGCACGTTGGTGATGTGGTGCAGCACAGACATCCACTTCTCTTTCAGTTTGATTACACTTCCATCACATGTGGTTGCACAGTACCACAGGTGGTTAGTGATCATCCTAATCCACTCAAGTAAGTCCTCATTGTGGCACTTCAACAATCTCTTTTTCATATTTTTTACAATATGCCACAGATCATATTCATGTTTGATATTGCCATACTCCTCACGCATTACTTTCTGGATAGATGGGTGGCAATCAGTTGCTAGCACAGAGATGGAGACTCCATGTTCTTCCAGCTTGGCAAGGCATCTTTCCATACCTTCAACCTCTAACCAGTAACTGTTTTTCACCTCAGTGACGTTCACAGTCTCCTGAGCTACCACCAGACCAGACTTTGTGTCAATCAGTGAGTAGGTGCCATATGATGCATTGTGACCTGGGCTGTCATACCTTGCATCGCCAGACACTACCAGGGATTCTTCACCTGCTGCATTCATTATTGCCTCATTGTGTAAACACCATTTTTCTTTTACTTCAGGAATGACATAGGCCTTTTGGATATTGAACCACTGCCTCTTGGAGAGGCTCTCCAAGCCAATTGTGTCACAGACCTCTAGGAAAGGAGTACACTCATTCCCTGTAACAAATACTGCTGCAGGTATTGACACATTGCACTCCATTACACCTCTCAACAGAGGCTGGGAACGCCATGTATAGCTGTGACCATCGATGCACTCTGTCTTTACTGTTATTCCAAATCCACTTTTTGAAAGTGTTGGACACTCCACAAGACATTTTCCACAACTCTCCCAGTGACACACAGTGAACAGTTTCAACAGCTCTTTTGTATATACAATGCTCTTTCTGTCTTCTGAGAGATTGGGCTCCTCATCTTCTATGTCCTCTACATCACTCAAGCTATCCATTTCAATGTCTTCTTCACTCAGTTGAAATTCATCATCAGATCCATCTAAGCTCATGTCCTCTGCACTTTCCTCCTGGACTGACCCCTCACTGCTCAGATACACCTCACTCAGCTGTGGTGATGAAGCTCTTGGCTTTGGGATGTCATCCAACAGACTGAGGTCATCTCCTGATGTACAGTAGGAATGGTCATTGATGATTACCAACATATTACCTATGTCATCAGTGACTGTGCCTTTGCTCACAAATGTCTTTTGGTTGGCCTCACAGTTACTGTCCACTAGATCAGTCTGAGTACTGACATGCACCTGGTTGCTGCTGTCTTGACAGGCTTCCACCTCTCCTGTCACCAGGCCCTCCACCTCTCCTCTCACCAGGCCCTCCACCTCTCCTCTCACCAGGCCCTCCACCTCTCCTCTCACCAGGCCCTCCACCTCTCCTGTCACCAGGCCCTCCACCAACTCCCTGCATGCTTCTCTGACCTTTGGGGTGGGGGTGGGGGTGGGGGGTGTAGAATAGCATACTTAGTCAAGCCAAATTCTATCAAAGGACATCACTCTGTACAAAAGAGCTGTTGAAACCGTTCACTGTGCATCACTGGGAGAATTGTGAAAAATGTATTTAGTCACCAACACACATCCAAACAGCCTATGTCATTCCTGAAGTGAAAGAAAAATTGTGTTTCCGCAATGAGGCAATAATGAATGCAGCAGGTGAAGAATCTCTGGTAGTGTCTGGTGATTCAAGGTATGACCACCAGTCATAACACATCATACAGCACCTACTCACTGATTGACACAAAGTCAGGGCTGGTGGTAGCTCAGGAGACTGTAAAAAACAAAACAGTTACAGGTTAGAGGTTGAAGATCTGGAGACGCCTTGCCAAGCTGGAAGAACACAACATCTCCAGCTCTGCCACCCATCTGTCCAGAGAGTAGTGCGAGAAGAGGAAAACACCAAGCACGGATATGATCTGTGGCATATTGTCAAAAGTATGAAAAAGAGACTGTTGAAGTGCTACAATGAGGAATTAGAATATATTATAATTGAATTACTAAATGTGACTTTGCTTACCATATTGTGATATACATTGGTATGTATTGAAACTGTCCCCTGTGACTTTTGTGATATTTACCATTTACCATATGATATTGATTTCAACCGCATCACCCAGCCCCAGTATACCCTGTTTGTTCTGTTCCCTCTCCTCTCCCCTCCCCTCCCCTCATCCTCTCCCCCTCCATCTCTAATATAATATTGTTCAATAATGTTTATTGATAGTGCTGAGCTAGATTTAGCTAGACATCTTCTCTGTAAAGCCCTCTGAGACATGTTTGTGAATTAGGGATATACAAATAAACTTAACTTGACTTACTCGAGTGGATTAAAATGATCACTAACCACCTGTGGTACTCTGCTAGCACATGTGATGCAAGTGTGACCAAGCTGAAAGAATAGTGGATGTCTGTGCTGCATCACATCACCAACGTGGACAACTGGGATTCTGGGGAGACAATAAGGACATGTAAAAAAGAGGAAAGCCTCCAGCCGTGGCTCCATCCCAGCTCTGCTGCATTTACACATCTCCAGACTGTGGTGCTGGACAAACAGCTGTTGAAGATGCTGGAAAGAGTAACAGAGGGCATCCACACTGGTAAACTTGAGAGCCTCAGGAGCTGGTGGCACCGGAGAGGGTGGGCAAAAACTACAGCTTCAGAAAGGACAGGCAATCTCCATCCGGGCAGCACTAAGGGAGCACTCAACAGAGAAAGCAGTGACCATCGCTCAGCATCTAGGAGTACAGAAGCCAGACAAAGCACTGTCAATAGCAAAACACATCAGCAGATTTCCAGCTAAGCCCTTTGAACAGCCTACATTGATTATTATTATTACATTGCCCCATGCATTGTTTTGTGTTCAGATTTTACAGTTTGATGGGCAATAAAATTGACTACCATAAAATGTACTACATCACTATTCATACTTATAGTACTGTCTAGACATATATGGTAAATGGCATATAATACTGTATAGTCCTGTTTATTACAATAGTAATGTAGTTCATTTTATGATAGACTGTACACTGCTTATATCTGACCAATAGTGGATTCAAATTCATTATTAATACCACACTACGTTGTATACTAGTTATTCTATGCTGTATTCATACTACTGTCTTGTTCATATCTGATCTATAATGTGTACATCGTACACGTATCATACCTCAAACTGTTTACTCTGCATTGAGCGTTGTTTATTTATATTTTTGGCTATACATAGCCTACATTTATATTAACCATATACATATACACTGCACTTCAGTACTTGTAGAGCACTGTGAAATGACAAATGAATGAGTGTTTACAACAATTAGCTGGTGTGGGATTTGCTGTGCTATAACATATTGATTCATTTCACAAGTGCAATTTTTTTATTGTGAAGCCAATTAAATTATAAACGGGGGTGTAGTGTAGGGTAAACGTCTTTGAAATGAGGTAGAAATCACTCGCCTGTTTTCAGATCATCTATCTATGGTGGGTAAACTAACCTTGGATAGCCAGTTTACCCAGTATGTACCACTACACCCTAGCCCCTCTCAGGACCTGACCTAACGTTAGATTATGTTATCAGTCCTGAGAGGGGTTATTTACACTACACCCCTGATTATAAACATCACAAATTAACTCTCTAGCGTTAATCTACCTCTTGGTCTTTCGCCTTGGCAGCGCGTTTTTGCACTCTGTCAGTCCGGCGGAGGGCTGCCTCTGCCGGGACATGGGTAGGTCTGTCCGTCTGCCCTGCGCTATAGCCGCTGAAATCGAAGACGGACGGCACCGCGTCTGGCTTCAGGCGATTTGTTTTGCGAAAAACAAATCTTCCAGACTCATCAAAGCCTCCCTCCTCCACATAATCAGAGCTGACGAAGTGGTCACTGCACACTCGTTGTACGGGGCCCACAGGTGGGTTTTTACGTTTTAGCGCAGCTAACCATCTACGCAGCACTTGCGGTTTTTTGACTGGAACTACATGAAAATGAATATCTTTACCACTACCCTTTACACGATAAAACTCATTTGAGCACCCTGGGGCAAAACAGAACGATCCTCCTCGGCTCCGTCTTTCTCCGGGTACAGTGAGTACAGTGTGTTGATCTGCATCCTCCATTGTTACGGGTGAGTAAACAAGAAGCACACGGGAGGGACAATGTTGCTGACGTCACCATCTAGCTTGCTCAAGCATGGCGGCGCCCAGTGGCGAAAACGGGTGAAACAGGGAAATAGGTTTGAGTGTTCCTGCAAATATAGGTGGTTTTCACAGTTGATTGCAGGGCCCTGTCTTAACCAAGGTACTCACCAAACAAACTACACTCATATTGTTCAGTGCTTCATCTCCACTTTAATTTATATAGCACACTTTAAAATGTAAAACAAATCTCAAGGTGCTTTACAGTAGCTAAAATAGTAAAATAAATAAATAAAAATAAAATAAAATAAAAACAAGCTAAAAACAGCTAAAAGCTCCGACAGGTGGGTTTTAAGGCTCGTTTTAAAAACAGCGAGGGATTTAGAGGCCCGAACAGTTCCTGGGAGTTGGTTCCACAGGCGTGGCCCCAGGGTGGAGAAGGCTCGGTCACCCATCGTTGCCAGCTTGGTGCGGGGGACAACAAGTAGGTTGAGGGTGTCGGATCTGAGTGACCGGGAGGGGGGCTTGGGGGGGAGGAGTTCTTGAAGGTAGGTGGGACCAGTGTGGTTTACTGCCTTGTAGACCAGGAGGAGGAGTTTGAAGGTGATGCGTTGATTGATGGGGAGCCAGTGAAGTGAGTGGAGGACAGGGGTGATGTGTTCTGACTTCCGGGTTCTGGTAAGAACCCGGGCGGCACAGTTCTGGACATATTGCAGTCTCTGGGTGGATTTGGTGGGGAGGCCTGCAAGCAGGGAGTTGCAGTAATCGATACGGGAGGAGACGAATGCGTGGACCAGTTTTTCTTGTGATTGTGACAAACTCTTTACAGTGGAGCATTCCAACTGAAATCACCCAAACAAAACATGTACTGTAGGATCTTGATACTCGGGTATGTGGCCGAGCTCGACATGTAACCAGGCACCTAGTTTCTGCTGGAGGACTTTACATTTTCATATTTTACATTTGCTTCAATTGTAGGAACGTACAATGCCGACATTTTATCCTGGTGCTTGGGTTGAGATATGTCAGCAGAGTGATTTTGGTGTTTGTTTGTTTTTAAATAAGAGGGGATTAGATTTGAGTAATTATAGGAACTAACCCAACAAAATTTGACTCCCCCACCTAATCTCTCAACTGGTGCCTTTAATTACGAATAAGATTTTATACTTACGTAGACGGCCAGATATGTCAGCAGAGTGAATTTGGTGTGTGTCACATTTTTTTAATAGACCAGAACAGCACATCCGGGTAATTTGCAAAACTTGAAGGCCGCGCCCCTTTTTAGGGAATAACACAAGCCACTCGCGTTGACTTCAATGTAAAATAGCAGTACCCAAAACATCTATAGAAAAATAACAGAATTCATTTCCTTTATAAATGACCCAAAGACACCATGACATGACAATATATTTCAACTCGGCCGGCCATAGAATGCGCAAGATACATCGACACGAGGTACTTGCCTTATATGAACGCTGTATCCAGTTTCCACCAGGTTACATGCATCGTCCACATTGACGGTGTCACGCCTACCCTATCGCAGACCAGTTTTTTGTTTTTTTTATTGTTAGTGAAACTATAACAACACAGCAACTCTTCGGCATATCTCTATCAAATTAAACCGTTTTAAATAGTTTGTTTGAAGTGGTTTTGGCTTCTTGTACCGTCGTTTACTATGGTGGGTTTCCCCTAAAAAGGGGCGCGGCCTTGGAGCTGGGCGCTTGAAGACGCGATGCAGTTCTGGTCTATAGCGGAATACCCGTCCCACTTCAGTGGTTGATTACAACTCAGCTCACCTGTGTGCTGCTCCAGAGTTCACTGGCTGATTCAAATTCCGCTCACCTGTGTGCTGCTCCACGGGAGCTCTCCATGGTGCCGGACATGTGTTGTTGCATTCTGGCCACTGATTATCCATTTCTTCCCCATTTAATCGGCCCTAATGACCTAATTAAAAAATCCGGCTCCGTTAGGTCACCCGACGGGGTGCTCTTTATACTTCCTGAAGGATTCGGCGTGATCGCACGTAAAATGGCATAGCTGTGGCCGAACACAATTCGGCTCACACACCCACAGACACTTTG
>NC_139628.1:41214132-41251632 GCF_964638095.1 Poromitra crassiceps
ATTTCAAATATTTGGTCCATGAAGTACACTGCAGTCCAGAAAAGAAGAATACTACTTCAAACCAGACACTTGACAATAGTTTCTTCTCTTGCATCCATTTTGACCTAATTATATGCAGATGGCCAGCCTATACTGTAGGTTACCTTGTCTTCATGTTTTCCTGCACCAAGAGCTCCGCAGTTTCCAGGCACTTCTGAATCAGAGTGGCGCATTACGCGTTGCGCGTAATGACCTATGGTAATGACACGTTATGCGTCATTCTGGACATTCTGGACGCGGAAGTGAACAGATGTTGCTCGAGGGTCGGCCGTTATTGTTTCTTTGTATTTGTTTTATGTATGCGCACACATCCACGGTGAATCGCGTCGAGAGCCTTAACGACTCGACCAGCTGCATGGCAGCTGGCCGGGGCGGAGTTTCTGCAGGCAGAAGAAACTGATATTTCTCAGTGTGGAAAACGTATAGAGAAGGTAAGCACTGTCCATCTGCTTATATTACTGAGATTATAACGATAGAAAGTGGGTTGAAAATCGGCAAAGCCTCCCTTTAAAGAGCCAGCAAAGATACCAGGGTTAGATATTACACATTTTGAATCAACTCTGGATAACACAGCGCCCACTAATGGCTTTACAAATGAAGCCAAGACAAACACAGTGCCATAAAATAGTGGATGAGTAGCTTGGAAGGACAAACAATTGGTGTGGAGGCAGACGGCACTGTGGGACGGGCAGCAGAGGAAGAGGGGAGAGGAGACAGAAGAATGGGGGGATTGTGCAATATGAAAATAAGGAGAGAAGGAAAGAGGGATAGAAGAAGCGATATCTTGCTCGTCTCCTCTCCCGGCGGACGGTGATGTTGTTGGACTTTGTTCACTCCTCTGGCGTGGCTGGCCGGAGGCTGAGTGAATACGTTACCCGGTCTACCGATTTATAAGTCATCTCCCCTCAAACCCCTGGCGGAGAAGAGGAAGAGGGGACGGAGAGAGTGGGGGGGGGGACGAGAGAGAGGAAGGAGAAACGGTGGAGGGAAAGACCAAAAAGGAGCAGAAAAACAAGGGAGAGGCCGAGTGAGTTCTGGTGGCAGAGCTGCAGCAGCGATGTGGATGGACACCAAAGCGGATGGGAAGCAGGCCAGCGGGAGCGGTGCCGGCCTCCATCGGCGCCTTTTAAACGCTCTGCTGCTTTGCACCGGAGACATGGAGCGCTTGGAGAAGTACATGGAGGGTAGGAGAACTCCCACACTGCAGCCACACACATCACTTATACGATAAACAAACGTCTCTGGGTGAAGCCAAGTATCCTACTACTACTATCATTGGAGAGCTGTAGGTGTCTATGTATGTATGTGGTTTATCTCATGAACCGTTCATCCGATCCACTTCCAACTTGGAGTGTAGTGCCGAATTTTGGACATGCGCATACACATAGCACCACCTACTGGCAACACAAAAAGTGGTTTATCCCGATAACTGATCATCCGTTTGACTTCAAACTTAGGGAGTGCGCTGCTGGGAACCCGACAAAGTGCGGTGCCAAATTTCGGACACATGCATAGTCATAGTGCCACCTACTGGCAACACAAAACACAGTTTATCTTGAGAATCTTTCATCCAATTGACTTCAACCTTCGGAAATGTGCTGCTGGTGGGGAACCAAGAAATTGCAGTGTCGAATTTTGTGCAACGTATCTTGGGAACCGTTCCTCCAATCAACTTCATCTTTGGTGGGTGCGCTGCTGGGGACCCAACAGAGTGCAGTGCCAAATTTCAGCATGCGTTTGGGCACACCCCCAAAAAAGTGCACCCATGGCACATTGTCTCCAGAGTCACCCTAGAAATGAGGATTGAGTGTCTGGAAAAATACATACTTTATCAATTCTGAAATAAGTTAAAGCGCCTTGAGATAACTTTGGCGCTATATATATATATATATATATATATACACACACACACACACACACACACACACACACACACACACACACACACACACACACAATTGATAGATAGATAGATAGATAGATAGATAGATAGATAGATAGATAGATAGATAGATAGATAGATAGATAGATTGATTGATTGATTGATTGATTGATTGATTGATTGATTGATTGATTGAAGTTAAGGAAGTTGTCAAAAAGTCGGCATAGTTAAAGTGAACTGCCATAATCATTAATAAATGAATCTGAGATTGTTACATGCAGATGTGATCCTCCAACCTACAGTACAGGATGAAGGTTATTAAAACCATCTGGATATATTTTTTAACCCTTTTGGAGTAACAATCCAATAGAGAGCCATTGTTTTGTGTTGCAGCTTGCCAGTTCAGTTCCCCATTTGAGAAAGAATAAGCTGAAAATATCTGAAGTCCTGTAAAGTTTGGAGGAGATTCTCTCTGTCTCTCAAGCAACACGTGCACGTTTTCCTTTCTGTGCCTCTCTCCAGACAAGCTGTTTGTGCTGCAGCTGGCCGTGTGGAGCCTGCGGGGGGTGACCAGGGTGATCCTAGCCAACAACCCGATCAGCGGCGCT
This sequence comes from Poromitra crassiceps, assembly GCF_964638095.1. Taxonomy (NCBI): domain Eukaryota; kingdom Metazoa; phylum Chordata; class Actinopteri; order Beryciformes; family Melamphaidae; genus Poromitra; species Poromitra crassiceps. The sequence continues at coordinate 41,216,662 of NC_139628.1, forward strand.
CTCATCCTGGCTGCACTCTGCTGGGCTTCCCCTTGGCAGGCCCTGCTGGGAACCCTGGGAGTGCTGGCCTCTACCCTGACGGCTGTTATCATCGGACAAGACAGGTGGCTGGATAGAAGCATATACACACACAAGCTCATGAAAGCAGACGTACTGCATGCAAGAAAAAAGGAGTAAACGTGCTGAAATAATCAAACCCGTAATAACAACTGTGCTTGGCAGGCAATCCTCCGGCTCTAATTTCCACTTGGCGTGGGACAAAATTTGATTAAGGATTCTATTTCAAATTCATGAGCAGAACAGCTCCATATAAATCTGTGTTCCCCCACTCCCCCCTACCCCTCCTAACAGTTCTTATTATAGCTCGCTGTCCCAATAGTTATGACATTTACCGTATTCTAATACACAATCTTTTTGAAAATAATGCCAACTGCAATGGGATTCTTAATCTTGTAAGTCTTACATTTGGAATAAATCTAGTGTCACCCTGGGACCTGCACGGGCTCATTAAAACACAACAGTTGCTTGCTTCATGTGGGGGCCAGGGGGGAGGGGGAAAAACATCAGCTTAAAAAAACACTGCTAATGTGTCTTTTGATCATAAAAAAAAAACTTTCATCAGCTCACTGAAGTATCTTGTTAAATTATGAGTTTTAGTTCAGATCTCTCAAATTGAAAATGCAAAATACACGTATAATGTATATTGCGTTTTTCAATGAAGTGCTATCCCATCCATCCATGCAGTGCTGAGGTGTCGGGAGGGCTCCATGGTTTTAACGGCATGCTGGTGTCTCTGCTGATGGGCGTGTTCAGCTCTGCCGGTGACTGGTACTGGTGGCTGCTGCTGCCCGTCTGCCTGGGCTCAGCCACGTGGTGAGATACACACAGACACACACACACACACACACACACACACACGAACACACACACACACACACACACACACACACACACACACACACACACACACATACACACTTGAAATATTTATTTATGTCCACATAAATACAAGTATACAAAGGACATAAACACTAATAGAGAGGCAAAGTGAACATCACTCCCTGCTTCAGCACTGTACCAGAGAGTTTCTTCCGCCATTTATTTTCCCATAGACATTTTGTAAAATGCTTATAAAAATTGTTTTCCTTGGTCAAACCAAACGGTTCAGCTATATTTAGAATCGGGAGAGACCATAGAACATTTCACCCAGACCAAAACTTAAAAAAACAACATAGGAAACATATTTTCTTTAAATCCGCGATTTTTTATGTTTTGGTCCGAGTGAAATGTTATGTGAGCTCTCCTGTTTCTAAATATATCTGTACCGTTTCGTTTGAACAAGTAAAACTATTTTTTATAAGCATTTTACAAAATGTCTATTGGAAAATAAATGGCAGATGAAAATCTCTGGTACAGTGCTGAAGCAGGAAGTGAGGTTCCACTTTGGCTCTCTATAATGGACACCAGGAAGACTAGCTGCTACTCAGGCATCAGCTAGTGGGGATCTGTCTTAATAAACAAATAAACAAATAAAGAAATGCAACCAGATATTGGGAGTCAGTCAGTTAGACTACATACATGTAAGTGCCCAATCGGCAACCACAATAATGCTTGGATAGCAACACAGGATAATGACAATGGCAAGTTGATAGAGTTATAGTCTGTCTCTCTCTCTTTCTCTCTTTCTCTCTTTCTCTCTCTCTCTCTCTCTCTCTCTCTCTCTCCCCTGCCTCCAGCACCTTCCTGTTCAGTGGCCTCTCCCCATTGTTGGACCGCTGGGACTTGCCGGTTGCTGTGTTTCCCTTCAACATTGCCATTCTCCTCTACCTCCTCTGTACCGGTCCGGACAACCCCTACTTTCCGCACCACCCCGCTGCGCCACCGGGGATGCTGGAGCCCAACGCTACGCAGCTTAGCGCAGCAGAGGTGAGTCCTTGAAAGTCCTGGAAACCGCCAGAAACCACCTGAAAACCACCACGCCCACACCCCCAGGTCAGATTGAGCTGAAAATTTGCATGGCGGTGGGTTATGATCCAGGGAAGGTCATGGGCAGGTTGGAAAGTCCTGGAACAGCCTGGAAAGTCCAACCACCTCACGCTCACACCCGGACTGCAAATTTGCACGGCGATGTGTTGATCCGGGGAATGTCATGGGCAAGTTCTAAAGTGCTGGAAACCTAGAAATTCCTGGAAACCACCTCAACACCACCATCATTTCCAGCCAAGCAAAATGTGCAATTGTATTGCTTTATGCCTACTTAACCCGGGCAACACCAGCTACATAGTGTATTCATAACACTGAACACAACATGGATATAGAGTAGATAAACGGCCAACTTAATGAGAAAATGTTGGGTTTGGGCCGGGCTCGGGCCCATGAATGCAGCCAATGGGATGGGTCAGCTCAAACAAAATTGCACGGGATTGGGTCAGGCTTTTTTGTGGGCCCGATCTAAGCCATCTAACCCATATCCCCCTAGCCACTCAACCTACCCAACCCTCGAATCCCAACTCTCGACCACCTTCCTATCCCCCTAGCTACGGGGCGGCTTTAGCTCAGGAGGTAGAGCGGGTCGGCCAATGACGCAAGGGTTGGCGGTTCGATCCCTGCTCCCTCCCAGCTGCTGTCGTTGTGTCCTTGGGCAAGACACTTAACCCTCCTTGCTCCCGAGGGTGTGTAGGCACCCTGCGTGGCAGCCTGCCGCCATCGGTGTATGAATGGGTGAATGTAGACTACCTACTGATTGTAAAGCGCTTTGGATAAAAGCGCTATATAAATGCAGGCCATTAGCTACAGCCCCTTTCCCCTATCCTCCCCGCTTCCTCCACCACCCATATCTCGCTAGCCACTCCCCTACCCACCTCTCGAATCCAGACTCTCTATGATCATTCCTATCACTAGCTAGGGCCCTTATTATATATCCCTAGTCTCACTAAACGTCCATGAGTGAGTGACTGAGTGAGTGTCCTGAGTTTGCAATGTTATGACCCAGCACCATTGGGGGAAGAAACATCAAGCAGAGAACAGTCTGCGTGAACAACAGATGACTGAAGCGTGCAGACTGCTTTCAGTTTTTAAGTTTTTGTTAGAAAGACAATATTCAGGTATGCTGGCTCCTATAGAGCTGTAGAATCACCCTACATGTTGCTGTTGTTGTGTGAACGACTTTTACCTCCAGTATTGGTCATTTTTATGTTTTTACTTCAATTTAAAGGTCCCGTGCTCCTCTGTGGGTGAAGAAAATGATCTGACCCATTGGATAATGTCAAAACTGTAGTGCCAACAAAGCAAAGCTGTTTATCATACTTTCTGAAAATGTGTCATTTTTCGATGCAATCGCAATGATTTGCTATTTGGTGGATGTTGTTATTCAAAGAATACCAGCAGTGGCTATTTTTTTTTTTTGCTTGGGTGGTCGCCATGTTAGCACCATACTGTACCCACTGAGCTATACGGAACCACACACGGTCATATGAATAAATAATAGCTGTATCATAAATAGGCCTAATAATATGATTCACAAGGACATCTGCAGTCTGAGTCTGCCAGTGCTAGCTGTCAGATCTTCTGCTCAGTTGCTCAGCAGGACGAGGGGAGAGGAGAGGTTGCCAAGCTTGTCCCAGGTGACGGCACGGTTTGAGGCTGAATGACTTCCTTCTTCTCCCTGGACTGCACAGAGGAGCAGAAGGGCTTCGCCGTTGCTAAGTGAGGGAGTCATCAGAGGGATCAGTTGAGTTTGAGCTATGGATTAGAGCTATCGATGCTCAAATCCAACCAGGACCTGTTGGGAATTTCTCAATGGATGGATCTGGATTGAGCATATTTGTCATATTGTGAGAACTGTTGGTGCTTTAGTGTTGGGTTTGGGGCCACAAAAATTAAAAGAAAAAAGAGAAAAAGAATAGCGTGCACTCAAGGCTGCGTTTGTCTTTTTTTATTCACCAAGGCTTCAGCAAGGCAAGCTGTCTTCTTCAAGCCATCTGCTACTGTAACATTTCATTTGCACTGGTACTTCACCAGGTGGGGCTCATCAAGTCACGCCATCAGATCAGAGCAACCGGTGTAGCTCGTTATTGGGAGACACAAGAATTAATTACGCAATAATAACATCCCCTCAAAATGAAATATTACAAGTGAGAGTATGTATGATAAAGGTAAATATACAACACTTTAAATCGATTAATTAATGTAAATTGATAGGAGACATCAATAAGATCAGCTGGTACTGAGTCACCAGTTAGGCTACATAGCAACAGCCACCGAGGGAGCTGATATTTGGAGACTGAAAACGGTCCAGACTCCTAATGACGACTGACAGTGGAGGTGATGCTCTCTCAAACGACGGTGTCTGGGTTAGGTCTATAGTAGACATCAGTATTTTGAGAGATTTAACCACTTTTCAAGAGTCTGATGACCGCTCAAAGCGCTTTACAGTCATGTCTACACTCACCCATTCACACTCACATTCACACACCAGCAGCCATCCAAGCCGCCAACTGTTCATCAGCAGCAGAGGAGCGAGCGAGCCTCGAATCGGGAACCGTCTGATTCCCATCAGCTCTCCCTCCTGAGCTACTCCCAAACAAGCTGTCGCACAGTATCATGTCATAGATTTCCCTCTCATACAATAAATTAATTCAGGGCTTAGTAATATTTTAATGTTTTGTACAGTATACAGTAGCAGACAATTGCGTCTAAACTGTTTGTAAGGTTTGTTTGGACCAGTGACTCTAGAATCTAGTCTAGATGAAAGAATGGTGCCTGAGTCGTCTCTCACAAGAGTTTGCTGACAGAATCCAGAGGCCAGCTGCTGCAGTGGGCTTTTCCTCCTGGAGACTGGAAGGCAAGATTTCTTTCTCTGCTGCGATGCCAAAGTATCTAATCTGCGAGGGTCTCTGGGTACAAAGAATGTGACTAATTACGGAGCACTTTTGGAAGAAGTGATATACAGTATATACTATACTATATAGTATATACTATATATACTATATAGCATGAGGGCTCCCTGTGCTTTTCTACTGCGACACGTGAGAGCAGAAGGCTGTTGTATAAGTCTAGATCTGCTAACTGACCGTGAAGCGGCTCAAACCAGATTATATACGCCAACTAAACCCTATCAGAGCTGTGAGGTGTACTGAATAGAGTCAAGATTTACATAAGATTGTATTAGCATCACGTCCGATGGGTCAGTACGTTCCTCTTGCTAAGTGTCACCTCGCTCCCTGTCTCAGATCATCTCCCTCAGATAGCTTCTCACCCTCTCCTGCTGTCTCTCAGGGGCAAATCTAGGATCAGATCTTTAGGGGGGCTATGAGCCCCTAATGAAGGGGGGAGGCCCACCTGCCGGTATCTTCAATATACAGTACCACAAGCCTGTGATAATCCTAGAGCTCACAATAGATCATTGTGTACAGTGCAGGGTGGGGTGCACAAGGCCACATGCCAGGGCACAAAAGCCATTGCTTTACTGACATCGTGAAGAGCGATTTTTCTGAAATGTGTGTTAAAATTAACCACACATCCTTTGCATAGGGCTACATTCAACTGAGACCACTGATGCTTTTAAAGCAGCTGACAGTAGCAGCCTGGTAGCAGGGCACTGCCAAGGTGGCCTCAGGGATCTCAGGGCATCACTGGCCAGACGGAGGGGCAATGGTGGCCATGGCCTCCATGCAATCCCCACCCTGCGCCGACGAATGGTTCTCGAGATAAACCGTTTTTTGTGTTTGCCAGTAGGTGGCGCTATGCCAAATAGCAGGACATTTGCCACGGAACTCCGTCAGGTCTGCCTAAGCTAAGGTGACCAGACGTCCCCGATTTTCAAGTCAAGTCAAGTCAAGTTTATTTATATAGCCCTAATTCACAAGCATGTCTCAGAGGGCTTCACAGAGAATATGTCTAGCTAATTCTAGCTGACACAACAGTAGCAAATTACAGAATAAAGATAACACATTGAACAATTGATAGAGATATATAGAAAATATAGAAATATAGGATAGAGCAGAGGAGAGAGCAGGAGAAGGGAGGAGAGCAGGGGGAATGTGAGAGAGTGATGGGGTGGGGAGGGAATGGGAAATGTTGGAGAGTATAGGAGGTGGGGAAGGAGCAAGAGGAGAGCGCAGGAGAGGGGAAGGGGGAGGGGAAGCGGGGGGGAGAAGAGAGCAGGGGGAGGGAGGAGGTGGGGAGAGAATGGGAAATGTGGGGGAGGAGAGAGCGTATGGGAGAGTATGGGAGTATAGAGAGAGTATGGGAGACTATATGGAGAGAACAGGGAAAGGAGGGCTAGCTGACACAACAGTAACAAATTACAGTAGTAATAATAACACATCGAACAATTATATGATAGAGAAATATAGAGACACATTTTGCAAACGGACATATGTCGATTTCTTAGCAACCAAACTATACTTAATTTAATTGGCTGCAAGCCTTTAGTAGTGAACCCCTTTGCCAAATAAACACATGTTCACATAGAGCTTATGGGTGCCTCGCTTTAGGGTAGAATGGGTGCCATGCTTTAATAGTGGCGGAATAGTGGGAGGGGATAGAATGGGTGCCATGCTTTGGAGTAGAATGGGTACTATGCTTTAGAATAGTGGGGGAAGGGGGGAAGAGGAGAGAGCAGGAGAGGGGAGGAGGGAGGGAGAGCGGGGGGACAGTCCCCGTTTTTGGTGACCTGTCCCCGGCTGGAGCTGTCCCCGAAAATGTCCCCGATTTTCTACTGGCGTCTGTGGCCGATATGACTCTATCTTTAGCGGGCTCATTCTTAAATCTAGAGTGAAGATACTTATAGGCTAAGAAACTGCAAGACCTACAGCATCCATTGGGACCAACAATGCCATGCTACCTTGTCGGGAGGGGGGCTAAATAATGAATTTTGAAAAACCGGCATGGTCAATGTCAAAGGGGACCCTTGACCTCTCACCTCAAGATATCCAAATGAGAATGGATTCTATGAGTCCAATGAGTCTACCCTTTACAGACGTAACCACTGGCCAACCACTCAAGCAAAAAGGTTGCAGGAGGCTTACGGGCGGGTTAAAAGCATATCAAAGCATCACATGTTTATGTCACCCATTGATCCAGACATCCAACAAGTGTTTACATGTTTTGCTGCAGCTCTTTCAGGAAATCTTGAACAATGAAAAAGCAGCACTTAGGAGGACTAGGCTACACGGAAAACACTTTTTGAGATCTGAGGCTATTCATGAAACATTCGGCATTGTAGGTTTGGACGGCCAGGCCTAATGCTGCTGGAGAACACAGTGACATTTTGTAAAGGGGCACAGTGAATGAAGTGTGTGTGTGTGTGTGTTGGGGGGGCACCAGGGGCCTCTTTGTGAAGCCGACACTGTTTATTACAACAGCCATGGGCAAAGTAAATGAAACCGGAATCATCCCCCTGTTTTATTTCATAGGTAATAACATTGGATATTTTAATCATATATTGATTGCCGAACTGGAAATGTCCCCGATTTTCATTTGAGAAATCTGGTCACCTTAGCCTAAGCGCACTCTCCGAGTTTGAATTTGATCCGAGGAGTGGTTCTGGAGATAAAATGTTGAATGACGCGTCACCTATCTGTGATTTGTAGAAACATAAACTGCCAGCATTTTATTCTAGCGACCATCCTGCCCCACTCTTGACAGACTCTTCTCCTCCCCGTCTCCCCGTCCCCCCTCTCTCGCTCTCCCTCTCTCTCTGGCTTTACACATTTAGTCCCTTCATAAATTCTCCTCGGTTGATTTCTTGGGAGATGTGAAAACTCTAAAATCCTGCTCTTGTATCCCTCCCCTTCGCTGCTCCCCCATCACTTCCTCACCCGCTATCCGCTTCTCTCCTCCGCTATGCAAATCTTCACCCTCCCTCTTCCCCGTCCTCCCTCCACCTCCGCCTCCACCTCAATCCTTCTCTCCCCTTCTCTCCCTCTTTCCATCTCTTTCTCCATCACCGGCCCTGCTTCTTGCTCTCTTCCACCTCTCCATCCTCTCTCTGTTTCCTTTCTCTCCCTTCCTACCTTCTTTCTTTCTTTCTTTCTTTCTTTCCTTCCTTCCTCACAGTTTCGTTCAGCAACTGAAGAAAAAACAAAAACATTTTATGTGAGCACATTCTCGGGAACGGCACGTAACAGGTTTATCTCCGTTATGGTCGTTGAAATGGTCTCATCCTGTCTCTTTCCTCCCCCTCCCCCTCTGTCTTTCTCCTTCTTCCTCTACTCCTTTTTCTCTCATTCTTCTCTTCTTCTTCCTCCTCTCTCGACTTCCGGCGGTTCTCTCCAGAGACGTCGGTGACGTCGGTCCTATTTATATTTAAGGTCTTCAGCTCTCTCACTCTGCTGAGGATGGCGCCCCGGCTGCACGGCGGTGGTGACGACGACGTACACACACACACACACACACACACACACACACACACACACACACACACACACACAGACACACACACACACACACACACACACACACACACACACACACACACGGCAGAGATGTAATTAAAGACCATTTATTACTTGTAAATATCAGCGACAGGCAGGTGCACCCACCACGTCACCATGGAAACTCTTCACTTCTCACTGACTATTGTGGGAATACAGCATGTGTGAGTGTGTTCTTGTACAGCTATCTTAGTGAGAACCAATTGGCAGTTTTATACGTGGGGAGTGACTGAGGACATTTTACACCTTCAAGGGGCTGTTTGAAGGTTAAGACTTGGTGGTATTAAAGGAACACTCCGCCCATTTTCAACCAGCTTTGTATCATTAGAACATCAGTAGTATATCAGAAAGCTGTAAACTGTTTTGAAGTCTGTCATTTAATTTGACAGTTATTGAGTGTTAAATTGTGGACCAGTGACATCACTGGTCCACACTAACTCAAATTAATAACTCATTAACTCAAATCAACTCTCAATAACTGTGAAACTATTCATCATTCATCTAGTTTGACAGTTATTGAGAGTTGATTTGAGTTAATGAGTTATTAATTTGAGTTAGTGTGGACCAGTGATGTCACTGGTCCACAATTTTTTGGGGGGCGGCTTTAGCTCAGGAGGTAGAGCAGGTCGGCCAATGACGCAAGGGTTGGCGGTTCGATCCCCGCTCCCTCCCAGCTGCCGTCGTTGTGTCCTTGGGCAAGACACTTAACCCTCCTTGCTCCCGATGGTGTGTAGGCACCCTGCGTGGCAGCCTGCCGCCATCGGTGTATGAATGGGTGAATGTGGACTACCTACTGATTGTAAAGCGCTTTGGATAAAAGCGCTATATAAATGCAGGCCATAAATGCAGGCCATTTAACTGTCAAATTAAATGACAGACTTCAAAACAGATATACTACTGATGTTCTAATGATACAAAGCTGGTTGAAAATGGGCGGAGTGTTCCTTTAATGTTAGGGACTAGGGAATGCATTATGTCAATGATGTCCTCACTAAGCTAGCTGCAATGCATAGTTACTGTAGAACAGTAGGCTAGTAGCCTAACGGAGCAACTGGAGTAATAGTAAAGAGTAGATAGAAACCAGATTAATAATAGTAATAACGATGGATTTCTTCCCACTGGAATCAAGATGGAGATCATGGAGGATCCTGCGTCTTCGTCCATAACTGCTGCAGGAATGAGACACAAAAGGAAGAATGACTGATGAGTCTCGCGTTGAGGCTAGGAAGAAGCCAACTCATTTAGAATTGTAACTTATAATCGTTACTACATCCAAATAATTTTTGGCCTAATACATCGGGACATATTAAATCTATCTCAGACCAATTTGGGTACTATGCAACGTCAGTATAGATAGTGTGCATCAGTGCTGCATGAATACAATAGCATTACTGTATTGGATTATCCAAAATATTAAATAGTAATAGTGCCCCCATATGCAGTTCATATGACGTCCGGAAGACGGGGTCTGCTCTTAACTCCTCTCTACCTCCTCTGCTGCAGGTGCTGTATGGCATCCCTCTGGGTGTGGGTCAAATCTACGCCTGCGGGGCCCTGGGGCCCTCCCTCCTCATCCTGGGGGCCGTTCTGCTCTACTCCCCCCTGCTGGCCGGCCACGCTCTGCTGGGATCAGCGGCTGGCACACTAGCTGGTGAGTCTCAGTCACTGTTGTGTGCCTGCTTTAGAAGGAGTAGATGCTGCTGGGAGAGTTAGGGCTATAGCCTATCACACTTTTAAAGTGAAAGTAAGTAACTGGGAATATGGGGTAGCACTTTATAACGTCATCAAAAGCAGACGCGGTTGAGTTCTGTGTTGGATATGCAGCTTCTAATACCAGCCACCTTCCACTTGCCAGCTTATAGAGAGGCAAAGTGACCGCTTACTTCCTGCTTCAGTACTGTACCAGAGATTTTCATCCGCCATTTACCTGCCATTTATCTGCCATAGACATTTTGTAAAATGGTTATAAAAATTGTTTTACTTGTTCAAACCAAACGGTTCAGATATATTTAGAAACAGGAGAGACCACATAACATTTCACTCAGACCAAAACGTAAAAAACTTGCGGATTTAAAGAACATATTTTTTCGGTGTCGTGTTTTAAAGTTTGGGTCAGAGTGAAATGTTCTATGGTCTCTCCCGATTCTTTATATAGCTGAACCGTTTAGAGCAGCTATGGGGGTTAGGCAACAGCTGTTCTAAAAGAGCTTTTATAAAATGCCGGTAACATAGCTAAGGCAACACAGTAATAGCAGTTGTTTTTTTCTCAGCACATTAATATATAAATCACCTGGTATGCAGTCACAAATGAGCATGGTCCTCAGTTTCAGTTGGTTGAGTCTGATTGGACGTTATTGTACAACACCCAATTAACAATACCAGTTTCATAATCAGCATTATACAAAATCTGTGATTGGATGAGAGGTGTTCCATGACTGCTTAACTGGAATATATACATTTCATTTATTCACAGTTCCAATCTCTTACATTGTAATAAGGAAGTATATATCTTTGATTCTTGTTTTGTAAAAATGTTGTAAATGTTGTATAAAAACATGTGCTGCATTATGAACATTGGCACCAGCACCTCGTTGCCCATAAAGCATAAAGCATAAATCATAATATAACAGTAACCAGGGGACTGGAAGGTATCCGCTTCGCCCCGCTAAACCATTTCTAAAACAATTTTAGTCTGGGCCGGGGGCCCCAAATAGATTATACCTGATGGCTTCCTGCATTAACAATACCGCCCCCATCTGGCAGAGTCAGGTTATTCCTGCATGGCAAATGTAGAAATATAAGTTAACGAGGGTAAAGCTGGGTATGGTTTATGCATCAGATTGGCAGTGCATGTAGAAATGGGGAAACTGCAAGATATATTGGCAGTTAGTGAACGCCAAATGGCACAGATCAATTAACCAGGGTGGTGATAGATAAAGCTCTGTCTGCCTTTTACATCTGCCTCTCTGAGAGAGAGAGAGAGAGAGAGAGAGAGAGAGGGAGAGAGAGAGAGAGAGAGAGAGAGAGAGCGAGAGAGAGAGAGAGAGAGAGAGAGAGAGAGAGAGAGAGAGAGAGAGAGAGAGAATGATAATAGATAGAATGAAATGGGAGAGATAGAGATGGATGAAGTGGATGCAAGGGAGAGAGAGACATGTGGGAAGATTGAGCGACGAGTTGCCCCTGCTTCCGTCTACTGGTGCGTGTGTGTGTGTCCGTGTGTGTGTGTGTGTGTGTGTGTGTGTGTGTGTGTGTGTGTCCGTGTGTGTGTGTCTGTGTGTGTGTGTGTGTGTGTGTGTGTGTGTGTGTGTGTGTGTGTGTGTGTGTGTGTGTGTGTGCCCGCGCACATGTGTGTGTGTGTGTGGAGGGGGTTATGACTCATACTGTAGGCCGGGTAAAGAGGGAGGGTGGGAGAGAGCTCAAATGCTTCCATGCATTGTTGACGACACACACACACACACACACACGCAGGTGCACACTCGCACATGCTCACACACACACACACACACACACACACACACACACACAGGCAGGGAATTGACTGCTGTTCTAATCCGCCTCATCACCTGTCCGTATGGAAAGTGTGAAACGGAGAGAGAGAAGAAAGAGGCGGGAGTTCGAGGCCATATTTCAAGCTGTCACTCTATTCCCACCAGGGGTTTCCCAAGGAGGAGAGCAGGGGCTGTATGTAGGCCAGAGCTTCCACCATCCTGCTGCATGCACGTGAGAATATTAACTGTATAGGAACAGCTTGACAGCTTAAAGTGGGGCCCAAGTCAGGAAGTCAGGGGAGTCCGGACAGTTCAAACACAGGAGGCGTTTCTCAATGTTACGGCTCCTTCCTTCGCAGGATGGGTTCTTCCATGGTTTTTCCTAGCCAGCGAGGAAGGACCCTTGCCTGCCCTCTGTAGGAAGACCCATCCTGCCAAGGAAGGATCCTTAACATTGAGAAACGGCAAGGAAGTCAGAGTCGCGTATCTGACCTTGTTCTGATTTGAGACGGATGCATTATCAGAACTCAGACAGAGATGAGGAAGAAGCAGAGAGCTCAGTCTGCTGCTACTTCTGGTAAAAAATAATCCGGATAAGTGTCTGATCTTATTGTGTTAAATGTAGCTGTGGCCTACTGTTGCACATACTGTAACTACTATTTGAAGCATCTCAGGTTTATTTAGAAAAATGGAAGATTTTTTTCTCCCTGGTCTGTTCCAGATGAGTTGCTATGGTAACGGCATAATGTGTGATGATTATACCGTCTCTGCCTGAGGCAAGATAGTAGGAGGAGAGGACATGCTGATGGTGGACACCTGTGTTATTTTATTATTGATTGACTGATTTATCTTTGAAAATGTATCGTTATGGTCTTGACACAGACTGCTGGTCACACAACAGACACTAAAGAAGAGCAACTATCTTTTCTAAGGTCAGAGCATGGCTGGGATTGAGAGCTGAACATGATTGGACTGAACAAGTTGAACTTTTTCCCCAGTTTTTCTTTCAGACATACTATCATGCTCATGCTCGAGGCTAGAGATGATATTAGATGACAAAGACTCAATCAAATAGTAATGGATTTCATTAAAAAATGATCCTACGAAAGAAAACAACTGTAAGAAGCAAATCGCAGAGCTAATGCTTGGAAGTAGAAAAGAAAGAAAGAGAATTGTACAGAAACACACACACACACACACACACACACACACATACACATATGCACGCACGCACGCACACACACACACACACACACACACACACACACACACACACACACACACACACACACACACACACACACACACACACACAGCAAGCATTTGGATGTGAATACAGTAGATGTTGATATGGCCTGCATTGAAACATTGAAAACTAAAAGACTGTCCCTTATTGATTTCCATTCTCTACCAATCACAGAGTTTTGGAGTTAGATTTAGGATTTTGAAGAATTCAGACCTTAATACTTTGTACATTCAGTGTATGAGAGAAAATGTTCACATTCACACATTCACATACGCATCCGCAAGCAAGCATTTTATTTTATTTTTATTTAACCTTCATTTAACCAGTTAAAATCCCATTGAGGCCGAGGCCTCTTTTACAAGAGAGAACTGCCCAAGAAGGCGGAAAAGTTACACGTCAGAAATACATGAGTGCATGTAAATAGAAAAGTACAGAATCAACAAAGAGAATCAACAAAGACACAGACTACCAATAATTCACCGTAGGAGAGTATAAAACACAGCGGCACACTTAAAAGAAATAAAAGCAATGATCAATTACAGGTAAAAGTACAAAAACATCCAGATTACAGAAAAATTTAACCGTGTACACATGAAAAAAACAGTATGCAAAGGACCTAAATATAAGAATTATGCAGCAAAACAGGAGCAGGTAGAGGCTAGGGATTCAGAAAGGTATTGTTTGAAAACTGATAAAGGAACCAGAGAAGCCAATTTAAGACTGGACTGCAGGTCATTCCAGGACCAGCGGCCAAAATAAGAGAAGTTTCTTTTACCAGATTCAGTTCACACTGGGGGGACTTCAAGATGCAACCAGGTGTTGGATCTAAGATTGATGTTGCATTGCAAAGAGAGGAGAAAGAGAGGAGATGAAAGAGTTTGATATGATAAGCACTCATTCTATTAGCATAGACAGCGTCACGCAGAGAGTGACTGTGCGCACGCACACACACACACACACACACACACACACACCCATGATCCAATAGAATAGATCCTTTTCACAGGGGCCATTTTGTGTTACACGCGCACACACACACACACACACACACACACACACACACACACACACACACACACACACACTGACGCACACACACACACACACACACACCCATGATCCAATAGATCCTTTTCACAGGGGCCATTTTGTGTTACACGCACACACACACACACACACACACACTCACACACACACACACACACACACACACACACACACACACACACACACACACATGCACTAGAAAAACATTCTCTCAGTACCCTCTGAGGTCCCTCCCACACGGCCATTAGTGTTTAATGACACACATACAGGGGGAGGGAGGGAGGGAGGGATGAAAGGATGAAGGGCGGGACAGACTGAGTAGGGAAGAGAGATCGGAGAAAGGCATCTCCAAGGCAGAAGCGCACACACACACACACACACACACACACACACACACACACACACACACACACACACACACACACACACCTTTACCCTCTGTGGGAGCCAGTTAGGGGGCAAGGAAGGAAGGAAGGAAGCAAAGAATTCAAGAAGGGGATGAGGTAGTCAGGCTACTGTACGTGAGAGTGAGGATGGCGATGGAAGGGGGACTGAGGGAGGATGAGGAACGAGGAGAAGGCAAGACGAGTACAGAGAGCGATGGGGGAGTGAAGTGAGAAAGATAATGAGGTAAAACAATAGAACACAGGTAGGAGGAGTGAGAGACGGGGCAGAGAGATGGAGAAGAGGGGGTAAAGGGGAGAGGAGGAGGCTGTCGTGGGGCGTGGCCACTCTGCAGCTCGCCATACATGCCTCATGCAAGGACAATCAATCACAGCCCCGCCCGAGCCTCGTTTAGCTACCTGCTGCTTTAAATAGAAACAGAGCGAGTTGCAACATTTACATTCTCACCGCACTGGCTCCCATTAAGTATTTGGTCAATAGCCTATTATATTACAGTATATATTATATATTAATTATATAATATTAATAATATTATAATATTGTAACGGATCGGGTATTCGTTACAAGGAACCGGAGACTTGAAGTTGGTACAGGCTTTTATTCTTTGGCTTCACAACAGCTCCTAGCTGCTAGCTTCGCTGCTAGCTCTTCATGCAACCACTCCAACCCCCTCTCATGGTTAGACTGCCTTCCGCCCCGGCGGCTGGTCACATATATCCCCTTCCCCCTAGGAACACACCCACACATATCAGTTCCTGGCTACACCCGGAAACCCCACAATACACGTCAAACCCCGAATCGCTACATTTCCCCCACTCAACTTTAATGTCGCTTCCACGCGACATGCACAACCCACACACATATCCCCCTGTACCAAAACACACCCAACACAACATTTTTCCCATCACCACATCAAATTCTCCAACAACAGTCCCTTCTTATTACACCCCCCATAATGTCTAGTTTGCATCAGGTACTCCGTAATGTCTAGTTTTCCATTAGGTACCCCCATAATGTCTAGTTTCCCATTAGGCACTCCATAATGTCTAGTTTTGCATTATTTCCTTTCTTTTTCACACATTTAAATTCAACCCACATTTCCCATTCAACAATAACCCCCACATTTCAATTAACACATTCACTGCCAGCCTTTTTTTTTTTTACTGTAGGTAGCTTTTGCCAGAGGGTTTTTTTGAGGATTCTGGCTCATTTTACAAGAGCCAAGGATAATTTTCTGCTTGGAGTTTGTCAACACAAAGTTCACAAAAGTACTAATAGAATGTGTGCTTTCTCTGTCTAAAAGAGTTAGTTTGTAGAGTTAGTAGTTATGTAGATATTAGCCGTTGAGTACAGCATGGTTTCAGCGTCTGAGACAAAAAGCTGAGATAATCGCAGTTTTGTGAAATTCAATATCAAACAGTCACTTTAACCATTTATTTTTGGCATCAGTGAGACATCAGACATAAACAATATAGTTCTGAACAGTAATTTCCTCCATAGCAGCACCCGCACCCCCTCTCCTTACAACTCCTCCCTCCGTGGGCGTGTCTGGTGGATTTCAGCAGCGTTTGTCAGTCACAAGCCAGTCTCTCCTGCCTGTCTGAGCAGTGAGCAGCAGCCTCCCTATCTGGCGGCCCCTCGTCGGCGAGCGTGGATGTGGCTTAATCCGTTCTTGGATTTTCGGTTGAGAGCTTTGACGAAGCCTTGTGTGACTCTAGGCTTTATGCTGCGCGCTTCAAAGTGTGCTTTCCACCCAGTCCACCTTTGGAACCCCCCACCGCCGTGCGCCCGTGTGAAAGGTTTTCGCCTACAGTATGAGAATGAGGCTCGTTCGCTTCTGGGTCCTCGGTTGAGCTCAGCTGGAATGCGTGCGTTTCTGGCCAAACAACACTCAATAGTCTGAGCACCGTCGCCACTCAGTGGGTCGGCGGAATGGATTGCACACGCCCGGCGGCTCTAACAGTATAATAGAAGATGCAAAAGGGCCAGATCAACGATCCACCGTCAAAAAAAAAAAAACGATTTTTTTGACGTATCAATACGTCGCTGGCAGTCAACGGTTGGATTCTGCTTGACGTATCAATACGTCGTTGGCAATGAACGTGTTAAACACAAGCCCCCACATTTTCCTTAACTTTTCTTTTCCCAGCAACTTCTTAATTTTTCATTTAAACCCCATTTCCATCCCCCCTTTTACAGCTTCTGTCCCACCTGAAGCACGCTAGTCCCGCTCAACCCCCAGTGGGGTTAGTCCTCTGCAGTGTAACTCAGCACGGTCCACAGCCCTCACACTCCCTGCAGTATCGCCGCACGTCCTCCTTTTGTTTTCCCCAGTAGTAAACTCTACGGATGCGGCTTATTGTCTCTTCAGGCCCAAAATGACTGGATTCAGGGCCCACATGCACCGCCCTCAGTGCCAATTTTCGCAGGCAACTAGGTACAAGCCACTGGAACCCCGCGCTTCCGTGCCCCTTTCTCTTCAAAATCCCCTCATCTAGACGCAGGTCCGAAAACATGTTCCACAGTCCCTTCGTGGCACCGGAACACTTGTGGGTCTCCTCCACAGGGGGCCGGCGTCCGTTCGCCACCCACGCGAGCACCGGACCGATGTCAGCGTCCTCCGCCTGCTTGCGTTTCCACTCATACACGTCGACATCCCAGATGACCCTGTCGTCGTCGTCCAGCTCTTGCACTCGCTCGTCCTCCCGTCCTGCTCCCCCAGGGGGCGGCGTGTTGAGGACAGCAGGGCGAACACCATCGGCGTCGATCTCCACCTCGGCTTTCTGCAGTGCAACCGTGGGGGGTATGTAGCGGTTAGGCTGGGCCGGTTCCCCCGGCGGTAACCCCCCAGGCTCACCTGGAGACTCGAGTGTTGCTTCCCCGACTGCCACAGCATTGCAGGTGATGTCTCTCCCTTCCTTCTGGCTGTTCAACACAATCCCCATTATCCTGATTGTCTCTTCACTGATGGTGATCTCCGCCACTACTGGCTGGTATGCAGAGCAGCTAGCCTGGGCCGGCTCAAACGTCACTCTCCTGCCCAGAACAACCGGCTCTGCACTGCCCCGTTGCTCCGCTGCTTGCAGCTCAGGCTGCTCCACTGCTCCGCTACTCCGCTGCTCCTCTGCCTGTTGCTCCGGCTGCTCCCCCGGCTGTGTGTCTCTTCCAGCGTCCGCACTGTTAGTGCAGTCTCTGGCTAAATGTTCAGGCGACTGGCAAGTCCAACAAACTGTCCGCCGCCTGCACGTCTCTCCTCTCTCGCTGTCTTCCAGTCCCCGACAGCTTCTCGACACTCTCTAGCTAGATGTCCGATCACGCCGCATGCCCAGCAGGCTCCCTGCTGTCCATGTCGTTGTCCCGCATACCCGGTCCGTCTCCCGGGACCGCCTCGGCACCACCTCGCCACGTGGCCCGGCTCTCCGCAGGTCCAACACAGTCTCTTCCGTGGCTCCTCCGGCCGCTCTCCCCGCTGCATTACCTCCGCGCTCATCAAATCCACCCGCTGCATGACTTCCCGCAGCGCCCGCATCACCTCTACTGCCCAGGCAGGAGTCTCTTCCACCAGCCGTCCGACCTCTCTCAACACACGGGCCTCCATGCCTGCCAGCATCGAGCTGATCTCCGTCGTCAGCTCCTCTTTTCTCCCGTTCACCGATGGCCATTCTTCCTCGCGCACCATCACACGTGGTCTTAGCAGCTAGCAGTTAGCACCCCTGGTAGCTAACTTACTAGCGCTAGGTCTTGAGCCCAAAAGCCACACCGCACACAGTCTCTTTTGCCATTCCTCCTCTCACCCTCTCCCTTCTCGGCCGTCGCAGAGGGTTATCGATCCCACTTCTGACACCAATGTAACGGATCGGGTATTCGTTACAAGGAACCGGAGACTTGAAGTTGGTACAGGCTTTTATTCTTTGGCTTCACAACAGCTCCTAGCTGCTAGCTTCGCTGCTAGCTCTTCATGCAACCACTCCAACCCCCTCTCATGGTTAGACTGCCTTCCGCCCCGGCCGCTGGTCACATATATCCCCTTCCCCCTAGGAACACACCCACACATATCAGTTCCTAGCTACACCCGGAAACCCCACAATACACGTCAAACCCCGAATCGCTACATTATATAGCCTATAGGGTGGAGGGACTTAGACAGTAGCTATATATATATATATATATATATATATATATATATATAAATAATATAATATAATATTAATAATATTATAATATATAGCCTATAGGGTGGAGGGACTTTGACAGTAGCTAGTCAGTCATATATCATGTTGGACATTCACTCATGCATTTTGATATAGCTTTAATGTATTGCAGCTTTGCAATGTAGTTTCCCCGCAGGCGCACGTGTGGCTAAATAATATATAACTGCTACAGCAAATTGGTAGGCTGAAAGGTCACTCCACTACTCAGTGGAAGTCAATGTCCCCTCATCTCTATGGCAACTATTTTACTTGCTGTAGATAAAAATACATAACCTCTGCTAGTCCATTATAGTGTTATTCCATAGCAGTTTATGTAGGGTAAGTAGATACACGATGCAGTCAGCAGTCAGCTCATTCTGCAGTTGAACCCTTAGGCTATCCTTCTAGTGTCTTGGTTATTTCATTGCCATTCTCGTTAACAGGTGGATAAATTTACCTTTTGCTGCAGCTGCGGTGGGCAGGTCAGGACTCCTGACCTGACTGGACATTATCTGGGTCAACACGCCCCTATGGAGTATAGCCTAACTAGCGTGTGTTTGTTTAGCATGGCTGTGAGTCATAGGTGAGACACTGATCCTGCCCACCCACTACATCAATATCCATAGCGGAGGGGGTGAGATACATAGGGAGAGCTGGCGGTTGGAATTTTTCACATTCCTTAAATCCTTTTGCGGCCTTCAAAATCATCCCAGAAGCCTCGCGAGAGCTTCTCATCCCCCAGATTGGGAACCTGCCGACTGTCCTACATCTTTCTCTCCCACGTCTCCTCATTACCGCCCTCCTCTCATGACTCTATATTCTCATTACAGTGAGTGACAGACTAGAAAAGGGTAGCCCACCCACATGTACTACAAAACCAATCCACGTATCCAAGCGTAGCCTCTGGTCACTGGATACTGGCAGCCACTTTGTCAGCACTTACCCTGAGCCTGGCCCTTTCCCTTGTCCTTGGCCTGGCCCTTGTCCTTGGCCTGGCCCTGTGCTAGCGACACCCAAGGGTGGAAAGAACACTGACAAATCAAATCAACAAGTATTGTTACTTTATTGAACATTACATCAAGTAGGCTACATCAAGTAAAATGACTAGTCCAGGAAATTACTCAAGTAAGAGTAAAGAAGTAGCCTATTTAAAATTATTTCTGAACATTTTTCCCAACCTGGAAAAACCACTAATCCAAATAGCAAGGAGAGGACTTTCAACAGCACCATTCTTTATAATGTGGTGCTAATTGCCTGTAACCTGTAACTAGGGGATGTTTTTAACAGCAATGAAAGGAAGCGTCCATACAACCGTTTGTGTCTACCACCACCACATGGATAAATTCAGTACTGCAGTTTCAATAAATCGTTATGATCTTTGTGTATGTGTGTGTGTGTGTGTGTGTGTGTGTGTGTGTGTGTGTGTGCGCGCGCATGCTGCTGTCACCTTTATCTATTGGAAATAAGAGAGATGTATAAGGTAAATAATGCAGAATCCACTAACATGCGTAATTAATTACATTTCTTAGAATTGACAAATTAAATATGGCTATTTATCAAGTAGCAATATTATCGCCATCCTCCAGGAACAAATCAAATCCCTGAAACCTTTTCTGAAACTACTACAACTAAAAATCAAACAAAAAAATCAAACTGTCCTGAAACCTAACATTTTCTTTAAGAAGAGCTATTGTCGGGGTTGGGATCCCTGGGGAAAATAGTTCAATCAGGAGACTTGATGGATAAACAATTATTTATTATAATGATGATGAATGATCTTTACAGAATATTATGATGAGAAAGTTAGTTAGTCTTTGGAGCTTGACACCACTGGGAGATATCGAGATCGAGCTGGATCAGCTCGAGCAGCACAGCCATATATACCCCCCAGTGGAGTCAGGATACTGGTGCTGGTGAACCTCTTGATGACTGATGGATCAGGGACTTGGTGGAGACGGGGAGGTGGTGGGTGTGTATCAGCCAGCAGGATGAGAGAGACTGAATGAGACACAGAAAAGCATATTTATGCACACAGCAACCATGTGATAGGCTGCCTAAAGGGGAGTGCCACAATGTGATAGGCTAAAAGTGCAGGTGAGCAAAGGTGTATGTGTATGTATGAGGTGATGTGTTGCTATGCTATTGGCTTATGGGAAACTGGGAGGCAACCACTGATTATTCAATTATCACCAGGAAGCTGACAGGTTAACAGGTGAGCAAGCAGGAAAAGTGCAGTGACTGTGGAACCGGTGAGGATCAAGATCGTCCTGTCTGAACCTTCGTTAAAACTCCACTTGTGATGAACATATACACGCATGTTTATAATTCTTGCGACTTTTTCCTTGTGAAATACTGAATAATACTTCATCAAGCATCATGTGAGGTTACAGCTCGTCCTTCTCAAAACATGAGGGGAGGGCACACAGTCCTGCCATGACAATCAAAGCATAATAGTGAAATCAGTTTGCACAATGACTCCTAGAAAGGAATGAATGTTTGAATGCTGCCTAACTATATTCACTCACTAAATATGATTTTTATTACTTCAATATGACATGGACAAGAGATACTGTACAAGCACAAAAGAATGGATAAGGCTTAATTTGATAACATACTCATGTATCTCATACATGGAAAAAAACACATAAAAAAGTACATTTGCCATCAGCTTTTTCTCTATGGCCAAATCACAATATAGATTCCATATGTTGTTGATTTGTACAATGATACCTCCATGAAGTAAATTCAGGATGAAACATTTAACTTTGTTGTTTTTGACTAGAATTGCTTAGGAAAAAAGTGACCATCAAACCTGATAAGGTCATGATAACAAACACCTTCCCCTCCATGATGTACGATGCCACAGCTCACTGCACCTTGCTGTTATCAGAATAAGAATAATAATGATTACGGTGTGTGTGTGTGTGTGTGTGTGTGTGTGTGTGTGTGTGTGTGAGAGAGAGAGAGAGAGAGAGAGAGAGAGAGGGAGAGATGATGATGATATTGATTTTTTAAACTGCTGTAAGTTTGGAGGAAAGAGATCCCACAACAAACCCTAAACCAGCGATACTCAACTTGCTTTGCCCGGGGGCCACTTTTGCAAAATGACAGGAGACCAGCGGCCAGCTAATAAAGAAAAATTAATATTAATTTTTCTGTAGCGGATTGTAGGTTTTTGAGGTTTGATTGATTGATTGATTGATTGATTGATTTATTTGGTGAAAATGTCAAGACAGATACAGGGAAACAGACAGTTCACCGAGGATAAAAACACAATAAAGCCTGGCTATTTCAAGCACTGGCTTGTTTCCATTGCGGTCCTCAACGTACAACATAGAGACAAAAACACACACGACTGGGAATCACCTTCTATACTCGAATTAAGACTATTACATTATTACTAGATTGATAGGAATAATGGCACGCTTGAATATTATACAATACATAAACATTTGTTGTTACATGTAAGGAATTAACATCCGTTGAAAACAAACTAGGGGGGGAGGGAGTAGGGTTTGCAGGGACCGGGGGTTTAGCAGTGGGAGAGGGGAGGAGAAGCTCGCTCACGCATGATTGAAGGCTATGCATATCGCGCACAGCAGCATCCACTAGGGCTCCAATGTGTGTGACCGAGAGAAGGTGGGGGGGGGGGGGGGGGGGGGGCGTCCAGGTAGAGGTTTGCAAGGGCTACAGGCCGGACTGGGCGGCATGGGGGGGGGGGGGGATGGGGGGAGGATAGATTATGTGCGTGTGTGTCAGTTTGAGTGTTGGCAGGAATGTCCACAGATTGTCCATGAGAGCTGTAAGCAGGGTGCGAACTACGGGGGAGCTGGGGGGGCTTTGGCTCCCCTTAAAGAAGTAGTAGACCCCCTGAAAGGCTGACTTGTGAAATTTGGGGGGGTCTCTAAATTATTGACTAATATATATTACCCCATGTATTTTCTATTTCTTTTTCTGTACCTTCATAGTGAATAATGCGTAAAATTACGCTATTTTAATCGTATGATTCAGAGTGTGCTCAATCACTGTCAAATTCACTGTAAGCCCCTATACCGACATGCATGTTATTCTTATCATCACCACATCGAAGCATGGCGGCGCAGGTGCAAATCAAACGTCACTCACGCGGGCAGGTCAGATTTAACAGCAAGATGTCAAAAAGAAAACAAGGCAGTTTGACAAACTTTACATTCACGAAGAAATGGAAGCAGCCGTCAGTTGAACAGCAACAAGTCGCTTCTACTTCAAACGCAGATGTGGAAAAAGTGACGACGAGGTGAAGCTGGAATAGCCTACCTCCGAGTCCTCCCGCATATGGAGGACTGTTTGTGAGATGGAATGCGTCAGGAACTTCACAGTGAGTGGAACATGTGCGTTATGGAGTGGATAAAAGTGTTGGGCAGAGATATCATGTTCTTGTGGATGCAGTGTGTATATGGAGAGCAGTGCGCCCGTTTCGCCTTGTGCTCCCTCACCCTCCCTCCCTCTCTGTGTGCGCAGCACGCTTTTCTCTCTTGGAGAGAAAAGTGGAACAGACAAGAGCTGTATCCGTGTCTTTGAGCGTGCTGATTTAAAATGAGTTATACCCCTAAATTGGCCTTCAAATTGCCTCAAATTTCCGCCGCCGCCCTTCGGACGGCGGCTGTAGTGCCCTTTTATGAATTTGAGCCCCTCAAAAGTCGGCTCCCCCGAAAGCCACTGTATAGTTCGCACACTGGCTGTAAGCCTAAACAACCAGATAGTGGAAGCCTCCTTCCCGGTTGTTGAGCGGATATACGGCCTCGTCCAAAGTCTTTATCTTGCAGCTGTCTAGGTGAAGGGTGACTGTGGGGGGGGGGGGGGGGAGGGGTTAGCTCCTCGTTTCCACTTGCCCTTCAACAGGGAAAATTTCCACACACCATCTGGCAGACTGGGGATCCGAAATAAGTAAACAAAGATGGATAATTTGGTTATCCGAGTGAAAGTATAATCCAAATCTTTCCCTCGGAGCTCGTCTCTTCAACTTAATACTCATCAGTCCCGTTTCTTTGCATCTTCTCCAAGAATGCGTCCAGTTTTTTGACCACATCTGCAAGCATAGCATCCACCTTTGATATGCGTTCTGTGGTCGCATTAGCCTGAGAGTTCATGCGTTCTGTGAACGCATTAGACTGAGAGTTCACAACACGGGCCAGCTCGTTTATCATGTTTATGAGGATCTGTATCTTTGGGCTTTCATTATTCCCCATTGTCATGGAAATTTTTCGATAGACGACTGCGATGCCGACACCGGTCAGCAAAAGTCCAGCTATCATGAATCCGAATATGTAAACATCTTCGACGTCCTCAACGGTTAAAATGGCAAGGCATACAGTCTGCCATTTCTTCCATCCGTCCATCACGTATCCGGCCGAGAACGTCCCGTCTGGACACTTTGGCTCCCCTGGACCAGCATTATGACCCGAGATAATTTTATCAATTGCGTTGAGAGACCAGCTGATTAATTCCATAATTCCTCAGGGTTTATGAAGAGACAGCGGAAAGGAAAAGATTCTTTGCAGGGAGCAAAGGCTGCAATTGGCTTGCAGCCAATTAAATTAGGCATAGTTTGGTTGCTTAGAAATTGACATATGTCCGTTTGCAAGATGTGCGTCTATATTTCTCATTCTCTCCCCACCTCCTCCCTCCCCCTGCTCTCTTCTCCCCCACACCCCTCCCCCTTCCCCTCTCCTGCTCTCTCCTCTTGCTCCTTCCCCACCTCCTATACCCTCCAACATCTCCCATTCCCTCCCCACCCCATCACTCTCCCCACCCCATCACTCTCTCACATTCCCCCTGCTCTTCCCCCTTCTCCTGCTCTCTCCTCTGCTCTCTCTTCATTTCTATATTTTCTATATTATCAATTGTTCAAATGTTATCTTTATTCTGTATATTCTTGTTACTGTGTGTTAGCTAGAATCAGCTAGACATACTTTCTGTGAAGCCCTCTGAGACATGCTTGTGAATTAGGGCTATATAAATAAACTTGACTTGACTTGACTCGAGCAAGCTGTGGGAAGTCAGGAAAGCTGGAGAGGGAGGAGATAGCGTCCGCTCGGTCCAAGGGCGAGAGTGTAAGAGGTGCCAGCCAGAGTGTGGTCTGACAATTTTGGGCACACAGGATAGATAGTTAGGTTAAGTTAAGTTAAGTTACATAAACATACAAGTGCCTGGGTGGTGAGCAGGCAGCAATATTTGACAATCTAGCTGGAGCTCAGTCAAACTTTATTTAACATTAGTTTTCATTGTGAAATAAGAAAATGGTCTGGGGGCCACTCTGCACCCTATCGTGGGCCACATCTGGCCACAAGTGGAGTGGGGGGGGTGCCTTACCCTTTTGGAGTAAAGTGTCACTCAGTCTTTCTGTCCCTCCTCACTTGCAGTCCGACAACACTGACTTGGCAGTATGGGTGCATCAGTGTCATGTAGTGAGCGCAGGTCCGATCAGTGTTGATTTCCATGTTGATTTCCACACACCCTCAGACACGTTTGACCTGAGTGTCCTTGAACACCTTCCTCAATTTGCTTCTTTCATTTGTATATAAGACAGATGCAAAAAAACATGGATAAACATACTATTTGCATGGTGGCACCACCTGCAGTCTGGAGTAAGGAGCGAGACAGTCAGGTGAAACACAGTAAGGAGTGTTACACAGCCATTACAACACTGGGATTGGAGTTTGGGGTGTTCTCATTCACTGTTCATACTTATACCTACGAAAAGTAATGCGCAATTTTGTTCGTTCATAATTCTATGAATGTCCATGTTTGTTTGTTGAACGTGCCATGTCCATCCACAAAAGCCCTTCTGTTGTGGGGGATGTCAACCTGTGTGTGTTTGTGTGTGTGTGTGTGTGTGTGTGTGTGTGTGTGTGTGTGTGTGTGTGCGTGTGTGTGTGTGTGTGTGTGTGTGTGTGTGTGTGTGTGTGTGTGTGTGTGTGCGTGTGCATGTGTGTGTGTGTGTGTGTGTTGCAGGTCTGTCCATGGCGGTGTGTCATGCCTCTCTGTACTCAGGTCTGTCTGGGTTCAATGGAGCTCTTGGCTGCATGGCTGTAGGAGGACTCTTCTTCACCTTCAGCTGGAAGACACACCTCTTTGCCATCGCCAGTGGTGAGCAAGCACTATTGGAAGAGTGAAGGCAACACGGAAGTGTCAAAAACTGCAGTTCCACAAATGGCCAAAAGATAATTCATCCTAATATTGTTTCCTTCTTCTATTCCTTGCTATTTGCCGCCCCACTCATCCCAACCCTTTGCCTCGCTCCCTCCCTCTCCATCCCTCTCTCTCTCCCCCTCTCTCCCTCTCTCCTTCCCCCTCTCTCCCTCCCTCTCACCTTCTGTCTCTCACACTGCTCTGAATGGCTGTAATGACATGTCTTTCACGTGTCATTCTGTCATCACTCTGCCAGTTCAAAGCTTCATCTTCATTTATCTGTTTATCTCAGCCACTTTTTTCCCCATCCCTTCCTCTCTCCCTCCCTCCCTCCCTCCCTCTCTCTCCCTCCCTCTCACTCTGAATACAGGCAAATTGAGATAATTATACACATGCTCTCTCACGCACACACACACACACACACACACACACACACACACACACACACACACACACACACAGGGTTCAGTAGGGAGCTAATCTCTTCACATTGTGTAAATTGGGCTCATTTGGAGCGGCCTCCTCTACAGTCAGGAACAAATGGCAGCTCTGTTCCTGCTATCTGCTATAATGGACGTCACATCAGCAACACAGGGAAAGGTAGTGAGACCGACCGAGAGTGTGAGGATATATTTAGCTTCATCTGCATCTCTCTTCCTCTTTCTGTTCTGCAGCCTTCCTCTCTGCGTATGCTGATATAGCCCTGAGCAATCTGCTGGGAACTGTAAGTACCCTGAGCCCAACCCATAGCCTATATACAGTAGGGGAGAGTGGGGTGAGTTGTGCCAGTGGGGAAGTTGTGCCACCCCTTGTGTCTAGAAAACCATAGAAGAAATTGGTCATGTGACCACACATTTTTGAAGAGGCATCCATTTTACTCACTCTGCAAAGAAGGGAGGCAGATGGCACAAGAGCTAAGCACATTTAAGTTCAAAAAACTGTTTTTTGCCTCTCAAAGTAAATTTTTTATGATCAAGGTTTATTGATTGTTGTGTCTGAACAATTATAGACAAGCTTGAAAACATTTCACACATGTGTTAGTGTTTTAGTAAGCTACAATATGAGGCTATACTGTTAGCATGATGTTAGCTCCAAACCAGCTATATGATACAAGTTTGTTAAAATGGTGGGGATGGGGTGATTTGTGCCAAAAGCCTGGGTTAAGTTGTGCCAGTGCAGTTGCAGTTCATTTAGTGAAATTGTATTTCATTTTGTTCTTAAATGTTTAAATAGACCTTGTTGAAGAATACTGCAGTATTGGCAAGTGTAGCCTGGCTCTGTGATAGTTGATTTTGTTCATTTTGAACATAATTTTTATTTCTGAAAATGTTAAATATGTAGGTCAACTGCTGCTACCGTTTAACCTTGTTTAACCCTGTTATAGTACACTGGACTGTAGTGTTATCTTTATTTTGTCTTGCTTTGATATAGCATTACAGTATATGAGATGAAAATGTTCTGTTTTACTTCAGTAATCAATGGCACAATTTACCCCAACGTATTCTCTCCAAAGGCACAACTTACCCCGCACCGGGGGCAAGTTGTGCCAAGAGACCACTTTTTTAAGAATAGCCATATTTTTTTAACAGTTTATTTAAGATCCAAAGGGAGTGTTCCCAGTGGTGCACAACATCCTGAAATATATTTACATATTGTAGTTGGAGGCATTACTGTCATGCCCTCACTTTAAAGACACCTCAAGTAAAAAGTGGCACAACTCACCCCACTCTCCCCTACTGTATCTAGGAGGTGCAACGCTAAGAGGCCTTCAACGGGGTTTTTTTTCTTCATCTTTCTTTCTGAAAATCTAGGTTGCCTTTCAGCCTCAGGTTATGACATTATATAGCTTCAGTTTTTCTTTCATCTATTTTTACTTTGTGGAAGAACAGTGTGGCGGAGCAATATCAAGGAAACGTCTTCCAATTGGTGGGAAATCCATATGTTAACCGGTGTTATATTACACAATACTCCGTTCTGATTGGCCAACGGACACTCTTTCACATCTAATCATATCACTCTGCTGTCGAGAAATCTGATGTTGTTGTTTAAGCAAAATAATGTTACTCCTTGATCAGTCTACTGCTGAGAAACACTCGGTTTACCAAGGTTAGAAATATGGAAGATTCATGCAAAACAAGCCCCAATAATGACTGGCTCACTGTACAGTAGGCTGTTCCTTATGTCAGCTTATTAACAATTATCACACAACAGGAAGTGTAGGGAATTATTGTTGATGTCAAAGTTATTCTTTCACAGTTGTGCACACATCTAGGGAGTGCCCCCCCCCCCCCCCCCCCCCACACACACACACACACACACACAGTACAACACATGTACCAAACATAAGAACCTTCTCTCTCTCTCTCTCTCTCTCTCTCGCACCCCCCTCAGGTCGGTCTCCCAGCATGCAGTTGGGCAGCTACACTGGCGGCCACGCTGATGCTGCTGCTGACTGGCCGGAGTTTAGCAGCATACCGCATCCCTATTGGTCAAGTCAGGGCCCCGGAACACAACCTGCGCTCCCGCAGCCAATGGGAAGCCGGCAACACCTCGGACAGGGAAAGCACTGATGTGTAGTGCTAGGACGCGCACACACACACACACACACACACAGACACACGCACATGCACGCACGCACACACACACACACACACACACACACACACACACACACACACACGGTACTGTATCAGTAGCCTATAGGCCTAATTGTAACTCTTGAGGTGGTTAGGATGGACCATATCTACTGTACACTATATAAATGAACATGATAGATATTTGTTCTTACACACTCCAAGTTTACCAAAATGTATCACTAAGTGCCTGTAAATACAGTAGTAGATTTAGCATTTGTTGAAGTCATGGAACACAAAACCCCAATTCACCTTGTTGTCCACAAGGTGGTGATGCAAGTTCAGGTTATAAACCTGAAAAACAATTAGTTCAATCAGTTATGACAAAATTATAATCCCTGCCTCTCTCTTTTTACACAGACATTATTATTATTAAACATATAAAAAATGTAACACAGATTTGTCTATGTTTTACCACCGACCTTTAATGGGTTCTTTATGTGATTTTTCTCCAGGTTTTCACTCCCATCCCATCTGTGGAAACATCCGGCATATTACTATAAAAAAAATCTAAATTTCATAGAAGCAATAACCTCTAATGCTAGTTCCTTTTGAAACTCCACTAATGTGGTTGAGGGATTTTTGGCTTTTCTTTTAATAAATTTTCGAGCGGTCAGAAATGGTCTTGCACAAAATCTAACAAATTGTATAAACCCAAAAATAAGGGAAAGCCCTTATAAGGGCTTTAAATAAGGGCTATAAATCTTGCGCCAAATCTGTGTAATGAATGGGATCAACAACAACAACAAAACAGAACATTGTAAACAGTATCCATTTATTTTATGATATTCCAGAAATAGTTTGATATATATGTAGCTTATTCTGACATTCAAGGAATAGTTTCCTTCCTTGGGTGACACTTAATTAATACTCAGATTTAATTAATATTCAGATATCTCAAAAAGGAATAAATGGATTTGCATGAAATTTGGTTGACAGTCTTTGGCCCAAGTAAAGGATTGGCTAATTAGACATTAGTAATGATCTGGATCTGGGATTTATACCGTTAGAAGATGAATGAAAATTTAAAAAAGACGGACAAGTTTAAGGGGAAAGAAAAGTCCTTTTAATAGGAATTAAAACACTCAAGGCAGTTCCATTACATCACTCATCGTTAAAACGTCAGTTTTTACTGTTATTGTTAATGTAAACACAGATTGAATTCTACAGTACATTATTGTTTTAACCCCTTCATAACCCTGCATAGACATACTACAAGATAGCACTCCACTGGAACTCGTCGTTAAAAACGTACATTTACCTCAATGCAAGCAGACAGTGAGACCGTGATTACTACACAGACGATATAGGTTATGCCTTTCTAAAATGGGTCGAGTGGTCCGCTGCTTTCTGTCAGGATTTTAAAGGCAACTATTTGAGATCATAATAATAATCATCATATTAATAATAATATAGCACTTTAGATGTTACAAAGAGCTTTCAAACAAAAAAGGCAATACATCTCAAATATTCTAAAGTGAAAAAAGAAGACCATTAGCTAGCGCCATGATGTGACTTGTGTTTTTTCACAGTGCTTCATGGTGCCTGTGTACACATACAAAACAAGAACCAGTGTAATCTAAAAAGAATCCCTGCTCTGCAAAAAAAATAAAGTCTTTTATAAAGTTCTTCTCTAGATCATGCATTTCTATCTGAATGCTTTTACAATGGTACTTTTTGTGTCTAGATAACGTGGTTCGAAAACTAGACTATCATGGGATACACCACAGGCAGACGAATGGTGATTTGGTGGAAATACAAGAAAATTACTTTTAAACATAAGTGCCTTTCAGTCGGTGATTGATCAAACATAGTGCCGTAACAATACAAAAAAAATCGAAGTATAAATACAAATTGCACATACTGTACACAGTAGTTGTGTCTTTTTCAATGCTGCGTTACAAAAAATAACATTCGTAAGTTGTACTTTCAGTTGATGTTCTATGACTGTGAGTGCTCTTGTGCTTCTTTTAGGAATGACTGATTGTGAGTGTATGCGTGTGTGTGTGTGTGTGTGTGTGTGTGTGTGTGTGTGTGTGTGTGTGTGTGTGTGTGTGTGTGTTTGTTTGTTTATCGGTGTGTGTGTGTGTGTGTGTGTGTGTGTGTGTGTGTGTGTGAGCTTACTTGTATGTTTGTTCTGAAAAAAAAAGGCAGGCATGATGGCACAATTGTCTCAGTTGGCGTATTTGACACGCAAATACACTACACACACTCACATACACACACACTGGTGAAGGTTGGACTTTACATACAGATCAAGTGTGACAAGTGTGTAAATGTATGTAGGATGTAAAAATGTGTGATGTGGGAGAGGTATCGACCTTATTTCCACTTTCACTTGCCCAATGTAAACTTCAGATTAACGTGTGTGTGTGTGTGTGTGTGTGTGTGTGTGTGTGTGTGTGTGTGTGTGTGTGTGTGTGTGTGTGTGTGTGTGTGTGTGTGTGTCTGTGTGTGTGTGTGTGTGTGCTTATGTGCCCTGCATGATTGTTTGCGTGCGCAGAAATCTGAAATCACAATGATTGTTTTATTTGAGCCGTCGATGCATTTCAGTGTGCATGCACTCGCATTGTGTGCGGATAGCCGGACACTTCATCCTCACTGTTCCGTCTCTCTCCTAAAGCCCCTGACACATGTTCCGTCTCTATCCTAAAGCCCCTGACACATGTTCCGTCTCTCTCCTAAAGCCCCTGACACATGGGGCCGACTGCTTCACGCAGAACGTACGTGCTAGTTCACCTAAAGCCCCTGACACATGGGGCCGACTGCTTCACGCAGAACGTACGTGCTAGTTGACCTAAAGCCCCTGACACATGGGGCCGACTGCTTCACGCAGAACGTACGTGCTAGTTGACCGTCGGCTGGAGTCCTTGCGGTGTGTTCAAGTGCAACGTTTTGGCCCCGACACAGGCGACGTGAGGCGAACTAGCGCCCTTCGTTGCCGCTAGTTAAAGCTATGGTTAAGAAAAGTTCAATACAAAAATCATGTATTCAGTAGCTCAGTTATATTTGGAGTGAATCTTTCAATTGACTTTCAACTGAATTTGAATTGTATGGTTTGAATCTGTCCAGCATACCTTGAACCCTATATTGTGAACTGCCAGACTATATTTTGTTCTTCATGCATGTAAACAGTAATCTAAACTAAGCCAGTGTAAACTAAGCACCGACAGACTGATGCTTTGCCTGCGTCTTGGGCTGGAGACGATACTCCCTGTGACCGACAGGAGGCGCTAGGAGACGACATCCTGATACTCAGCTCAAGGGTACTCACTAAGGGGGATCAGTGCACACAGATATGGAAACCTGTGGATAAAACCACCTTTATTCAAATAATATGATACTTTATAAGTTGTCTCTCTGCTGCCGCCCTGCAGGGAGGTCAGAGGTTAGGCTCAGGTACAGAACAGCACCACTAAGGATGCAGTGTCTTGCTTAAGGACACTTCAGTAGGGCGGATGATTGAACCTCAGTCCTCTGGTAGAAGGACAATCTGTCTAACTACTAACCACCCCACCATCCCATAATATACAATCTACATCCTTATGAACAACTGGCCTTTGGTTAAGTTAGTCATGAATGTTCTGGATTGGAGATTCTGCAGAAAACAGAAGAAGAAATGACTACACAAGTGAATGAAAGGTATCTCTGCTCCCATGTCAGCCTATTTCCTTGTTGACTTCTTCCTGGGAACTTTTTTTTTTTTTTTTGAGGAAACCCCAGGGGAGCACGGGGAGCACATGCAAACTCCACACAGAAGGGCAGTTTTTTGATGACCCCACCTGGCCCGTAGGCACTGAGGACATGGGAATGGGGACACACCCTCAGCACCCCAGGCGGGAATCGAATGCAGGACCTTCTTGCTGTGAGGCGACAACGCTACCACTGTGCCACCGTGCCCCCCTCTTCCTGGGAACTTAACTAAATCTTGTAATCTTCAGCCAAGGGTGGAGTGTGAGAAAGATGAGCACAACTCTGGTGAAGGTCTAATCCTAAATCTTATTTTATGTTTTTGTAAATCCCCCAATAACTTCTGGGTTCATCCACATTACTGCTAGACAGACTCAAAGCCTTCAAAGGTAATCCTGGATTGGCCGTTTAAAACAGGTTTCCTCTCTTCTTGACAGAAAGAAAATACAGATCCCGCTCCTTTGCAAAGCTTAGCTGTCGCTATTCTGTGCATATTTCTAACGTGTGTGCGTTTTTGTGTGTGCGCGTGCATGTATGTGTGTGTGTGTGTGTTTGTGGGGGTGCTCAGAGCAGCCTCCCCAGCACCACTCCCTCCCTGCTCCTGGCTTCTCCTCTGAGGATCTCCAGGAAGCCCAGTTTGGTCAGGAACTCCAGGCGCTGACGGTCCGTAGGCTGCACCTCACAGAACACACCCGGGGAACCTACACACACACAAACAGACAGACACGCACGCGCACACACACACACACACACACACACACAAACACAAACGCACACACACACACACACAAACACAAACGCACACACACACGGAGCACACAGGCAACCATGCGTACACATATGGAACGGATGAAAAAGGATTGCTCATACACCATATTTAGTCTGTTTCATGAATGATAGATGAATATCTTGTTCTCTCTCACTGTACACATGCATCCATACACGCATACATGCTGTGCATACGAAAAGCTATGAAGTGGTTCATATAAGCAAAATCCTCTATGCAGACCTGGAGTTATAGTCTAAGGTAGAATTCCAGCATCCAGGATTAATATGAGCTCACCAGCAGATTGACAAGTCATTATTTAAAGACCCCCAAAGTCAAAAATCTGTTTTTTCTCCTCCAGGTAGATGTTTGAGCTTCACTGTGCAGAATGATGTCTGTGCATGTCTGTGATGCCCAATCCAGTCCCCAGAATTGTCAAATAAAATCATTGACATACTACTATGACCCGCCTCTCAACCTGTGATCTCAGACAAGTTATGTTTTCAGTCTGAAACGGACTGCGACGCACACGACGAACAGGTTCAGTTCGACTTTAAAGCCCTTGTTTGTATGCTGTGATTGGCTAGTTATGTTCTAGATAACCCTGATTGGTTGCTGTGGAATTTTTAATGAGGCAGAAGGAGGGGAAAGTCATTTTAAGGATTTTATATACATCTTAAAACATGACTATAGGGGGTCTTTATTAATAATTTTCCAATTTATGGGTATGAAACATTTATAGTCAGCCTGGTACTTGACTCCTGCTGGCACAAATTGAGTAAACTAAGTAGTAATGTGACACTGCTTCGTGTCTCTCTCTCTCTCAGCGACCAATTACAGACAGGCTTACTACACATTTTTGAAAAAGTGATGTGAACAGTCTTCCAAAACATTTCAGACTGTACCATTTACCTGGACTGGAAATCTTTTAAGGAACCCTACACAAGCAAACGCACGGCGCTCCTTGCTTACCGTTGGCCTTGAGTGCCGCGAGCAGAGAGGTGAGCAGGGTGCGGCTGACGCTGACGTCCACCAGTTCAGGCAGGGCGTCCAGGCGCAGCTGGGAGGGGAAGTGGTAGAGGAGCGAGTCTGGATACTCTCCCTGGTCCTCCTCCATCAACTGGATCAAATCCTACAGAGAACACAGCAGAGACAGGAGGGTACTTGAGTCCTTGTGTCCTCCATGTTGCAACTGATATACCTGAAACAGGTGAGAAAATAAACCCTTGGTGCGACATCAAGCACACAGTTCATCTCAAACTGTATTGACTGTATTGATTTGAGTTGGAGAGAGTGAGAGGGAGTATAGCTGCTGTCCGTGGTGCTGAAGATTTCCCTGAGTTCAGTGTGCGTGTGTGATTTGCTTTGTTTACCACCCTTCCCAGTGGGTGACCAGATACATTATGGAAGCAACCAGGTGTGACTGCCTGTATCAGTGTCTCTGAGCATTTGTGTATGCATACATTTACCTGTGCATTGGGTATGTACACACTCTCATGTCTCAGGTGCAGTGTTGGGGGTTACTCATTACAAAAGTAACATATTACATGTAATATATTACTTTTAGCAGTCACTCGGTAATATAACTTATTACTTATAGGATTTCAGTAATATTATACCAGTTACTTTGTCAAGTAACTCAAGTTACAAATTGAGTTACATTTGATTAAATCAAAGCACATATTTAAAAAAGATATAATAATTTCCTAATCAAACTGTGTTTTTATGCAAATAACCATAGATGACAATAACAAAAGAAAAGAATAACATTTAGAATTTTGGATTGTTTACACTGACTTCAAGGGGGTTAAGATTATTTTTCGGGATGTCATTCTGCTGATGTCATTTGTTTTGTTGAAAGTAATGCAAAAGTAGTGTAATAAGTAACGAGTTACTCT
>NC_139628.1:41256632-41376632 GCF_964638095.1 Poromitra crassiceps
TTGTGTTTATACCACCAACAAAATGCATTAAAAAACAGTTTGTGCTTCCCAGCTCTAATATTATTTCATACGCTCTCTCTTCAAAAGTGTTTGATTTTCATCATAATCTGGTTTTCCATAATAATAATAATAAGTTCAGTGTTTATGCCTGTGTTGCTGTCTGTTGTAGTGTAAAATGACTAAAGGGAGAGCAGGTGCTTACATGAAAGTGAGTGAGAAAAGGAGAAGATACTGAATAATGACATCACAACAGTATAATCCTAATGTTAATTTAAAATTAAATATTCTTCTAAATATGGATGAAAGTCCAAAAAACATCAAATTTTCGTCACCGCTGCCCTTGTGGGCAGCACCGAGAGTCCCTTCCTTACAGCACCCCCTACCTAAAAGTTCTTCCAGCGCCACTGCGTACAACCTACTGGACATTGATTGTTCTTTAGCCCAGAACACACATCTGAAACCAGTTCCCATTCGCTCCTCAATGGCTTTATTATTTTGGTTACTATGTATAGTATAGTATAGTATAGTATAGTATAGTATAGTATGGTATGGTATGGTATGGTATGGTATAGTATGGTATGGTATGGTATGGTATAGTATAGTATAGTACAGTACAGTACAGTATAGTATAGTATAGTATAGTACAGTACAGTGTCTGTCCTCACCCAGCCAGTATATGAAGGCCTTGGCCACGAGAGCGGTGTTCCTCAGGTCCCAGACATAGGGGTAAAGGTCATAGAGTACGGCCCTGTTGGCCCCACCCACCACGCTGCAGTGCAGCTCTGCTATTTCCTCACACAGAGACATGAACCTGGAGGCGCGGCCACGCCACTCCTCAGCCTGGACACATGCCAACACACACACAGGGTCACTGCTGGACAACACATTCTAGTCAATTATGCAGTCAGACCAAGTTGATGTGAAGTCGAAACTAGGCAGTCGGAACAGTGGTACAGTATTAGGATAAAGTTATAGTAAAGTATTAGTTGCAAACTAAAACGGTTCTTGTGTAGCGTGTCAAAGCCTGGTGGAAAATGCCATATATTTCTTTTCAGCTTTGTTCATTTACAGTTAATATACTTAAAGGGGCCATATTATGCATTTCTTAATTTTGTATCATATATATGCTGTTACAACCTTGGATGGTCATATTAAACGTGGGCTAAGCTTCAAATAAATAGGTGAAAGTGTTTAAATGTTACCCACATGAACCCCCCCCTCCCCCATGAAATCTCATGTACGAGATGGTACGGGATTTGTGCGAGAGCCACTGGTCTAGGTGACGTCAGGTAGGACTTGTTGCCTTGCCAACCTGGCTGTCAGACTGGCTCGTGCACACACCAGTAGTCTCATGGAATAGAGAGGCAAAGTGATCGCCTACTTCCTGCTTCAGCAGTGTACCAGAGATTTTCATCCGTCATTTATTTTCCCAGACATTTAGTAAAATGCTTATAAAAATAGTTTTACTAGTTCAAACCAAACGGTACAGATATATTTAGAAACAGGAGAGATCGCATAACATTTCACTGGGACCAAAACGTAAAAGAAATGCGGGTTTAAAGAAAATATTTTTTTCGATGTTCTTGTTTTTTATTTTGGTCCGAGTGAAATGTTCTATGGTCTCTCCCGATTATAGCGTTGGCTGAACCGTTTGGTTTGATGAAGTAAAACTATTTTATAAGCATTTTACGAAATGTCTATGGGAAAATAAATGGCGGATGAAAATCTCTGGTACAGTGCTGAAGCAGGAAGTGACGTTCCACTTTGCCTCTCTATTCTCAACGGATTCAGGACCGCAAAAGCAAGGAGACGACTTGGAAGTGAGCAAGGATGTAGGACTGAAGTGGTAAGTTCTGAAAATATGTGTCTCATTCCAGCATCGATTGTACTGCGAACCAACCTGCTGTGCTAGGAAGCGCAAGTAATGTTAGCGCTTGCTATATACAGTATAGCCTAGCACAGCTGCCTTTCATCTAATGCTAACATAATGAACATAATAGCTGGAATGACGAAGGCACACATGTTCAGAACTTGTAACGTTAGTCAAACTTGCTGACTTCTCCAAGTCCTCATTTTTGTTTGGTCCGTTAGCTAACTAGCACCTCTCCCACCTCCACGCCTAAACATAACGTCGGCATAGCGGCTGGACCTATCTATCTATCTACATAGATAGATAGATAGATATATCTACATAGATAGATAGATAGATAGATAGATAGATAGATAGATAGATAGACAGACAGACAGACAGACAGACAGACAGACAGACAGACAGACAGACAGACAGACAGACAGACCGACAGATATTGTAGCTTTGCATCTATAACGTGTAGGAAGGAGGAAGACTGGAAACGACGAGCGGGTTTATTCCCTGCCGCAGGAAAACGCAGAAGAAGACTAAAATTCCCTGCCACAGCAAAATGCAGAAGAAGACTAAAACGGAGCGTTTCAGACAGAGGGTGAACTGAAGGGGGCCGTCAGAGCCAGTACAAGATAAACAATGAGTTTTTTAAACTATGAATGATGCAATAAGCTACTCTAGTGGAGGCCAACAATAAAATAATAATACATTATATTAGCAAAATATGGGCCCTTTAAAAGTCTCAAAATGCAATGATTTATTGAAGCTAAAACGATACACCTCACACTAATGCCTATACTTTTTCCCGATACGATTTTACTATGTGAAAAAAGAAAAAGGACATTTGAGTCACACAGAGATAGACACATACATACATATGCCAACACATAGCCATACTGTCATTTGTATTTTACACACAAAACACACACCTTCTGTGGCAGGGCCTTCTTGCCGCTGGGACTGACCAGGTGGCAGTTTGTTTTGAGCCAGGTCAGGTCCTGCAGCAGCCTCTGGGCCGACGGGCCGTGCTCATGGGGCAGGTAGTGAAGACCGACCAGCAGCCGCACCTGGGCCTCGCTCAGCAGGCCCTTCCCCCCGCAGGGCACCCGACCCTGGGCCTTTTGCCTCAGGCCGCCCCCCGGAGGTGCTCCGAGCCTGGATCCCGGGGCTTTCTGGTTAGGCTGACTGGGCTGATTTGGCTGGTTTGACTTCTTCGTGTTCTCCCCCTCTTGGCCGTCCTTAGCGGGTGAGGAGGGGGGCGAGCTGGGGTTCAGGGGGAAGACGGGGAGGGGTTTGGCCAGGGCCGAGGGGCCTTTGCCAGGGGATCTGTCGGGGGTTTTGGAGCGGGAGGTGGGGCCAGAGGACAGCTGCTCTGCTTGTCTGCTCTGGCGGCCTGTAGTGAAAAGAAGAGAATTACATTTGACCTTTGAACTTCACACAATTGCTGTAAGAGGAAATTGTGGTGATCAACCTACTGTATGTCATGGATCAACACACTTGCCTTTTTTTGGGGGGTTCAGATTTAACACTTTTTTATCAAGTTTTTCGCTCTCTCTTCTTTCTACTTGCTATCATGGCTCCACCCCCTCTGCCGATCTGGGGAGAGTTGTAGACTAGCACACGCTTGCTCCGATACATTTGCAGTCGCCAGCCGCTTCTTTTCACCTGACAGTGAGGAGTTCTACCAGCAGGACGTAGCGAATCGTGGGAGGATCACGCTATTCCCCTAATTCCCCTCCCCCCAAAAAGGCATCCCAACCAACCAGAGCAGGCGCTAGTACAGCGACCAGGACTCATACCCCACCGGCTTCCCACCCGCAGACACGGCCAATTGTGTCTGTAGGAACATCTGACCAACCGCTGCTGGGAATTAAACCCGGGTGTCCGCAGTGGTAGGACACACACACGCACGCACGCACGCACGCACGCACGCACGCACACACACACACACACACACACACACACACACACACACACACACACACAGACAGTACCTGGTTCTAGTGGTTGGTTGAGTTCATCCATCCATTCATGTAGTGCAGTGGACAGAGCTCTATCAGGACAGTACTCACACTCCTCATCTGTAACACACACACACACACACACACACACGTGTCACACACACACACACACACACACACACACCATTGTATCTTACTACTATAATACGACTGTGTTCCACGGCACGCCTCCTAGCCTACTGCCATGTAAACTGAATATCAGGAAAGTAGCCTACTGCCATGTAAACTGAATATCAGGGAAGTAGCCTACTGCCATGTAAACTGAATATCAGGAAAGTAGCCTACTGCCATGTAAACTGAATATCAGGGAAGTAGCCTACTGCCATGTAAACTGAATATCAGGGAA
Organism: Poromitra crassiceps; assembly: GCF_964638095.1. Taxonomy (NCBI): domain Eukaryota; kingdom Metazoa; phylum Chordata; class Actinopteri; order Beryciformes; family Melamphaidae; genus Poromitra; species Poromitra crassiceps. The sequence goes on from NC_139628.1 coordinate 41,260,861, forward strand.
GTAGCCTACTGCCATGTAAACTGAATATCAGGAAAGTAGCCTCCTGCCATGTAAACTGAATATCAGGGAAGTAGCCTACTGCCATGTAAACTGAATATCAGGAAAGTAGCCTACTGCCATGTAAACTGAATATCAGGGAAGTAGCCTACTGCCATGTAAACTGAATATCAGGGAAGTAGCCTACTGCCATGTAAACTGAATATCAGGAAAGTAGCCTCCTGCCATGTAAACTGAATATCAGAGAAGTAGCCTACTGCCATGTAAACTGGGTGAGAAAATGCTGCAACATTGATGGCTGTGGAACTTTGTCCAAGACCAGAAATTGAGTTTGGATTCCTAGAAGTATATGTTTATTTGCTAAGCAATATCAGCTAACATGTCTGCCTAGTGGATGGAATTGTTAGTTGCCAAGCAACACTAGCTTATTAAAAAGTCTACCAGGAAGCACTTTGGATTACAATAGCAGGCACTGGTCTACAGCAGAGCCGTATAATAGAAGAGTTCCGACATCTCCATTCACTCCAATGGACCAGTTTTTTTCCAGGAAGTAGAAAGTGGAACTCTTGAGTAAAAAAAGCAGCACTGTCGAGTTGCAGCAAAATAGACAGTTTGTGTTGTACTCTGAAAGGGTTTTTCATTCCTTGAATCAAATTGTACATTATCAGGTTTATTTTAGCATGCAAAAGTAGCGCGAGACCCATTCCTGGCTGTTCATTGGCTAATGAGTCTCGCATTTTGGTCCTCCGCTGACGCCACTCTCTCTCTAGAGGACACTAGTCTACAGCCCTTATTACTGTAATTTACTAACTCGTCTCAGGACATGATCGTCATCCTTCCTAAAGGTGCGTTCAGACCGGGGGCGGACAAACACGCTACTCGCTCAAGTTTCGCAAAATGTATTGCTGAAGTTGAAGAATTTCAATTCGAGCGAATGGGCGAATATCTTGAATATCTCGTCATTTGCACCTCGTCATTCACCTCATTCATGCCACCCGCGGTAAAACGGTGTCTGCTGGCGTGTTTGCATTGACTTTGCATGTCATCTCAATGCACAAATTTGCAGAATCACATTCGGTGTGAACGCCTCTCCTCTTCCCTTCATACTTCCTCTACCCTCTCTCTCCTTACTGGCCCCTCTCCTCACCTTTCCTGTCCTCTTTGCCAGCTCTGAACCAGCTGCCCAGCGTGTGCAGCGGGATGTAGTTGGCCTCAAACTCGCAGTTGGGGTTGAGAAGCAGGCCCCTCAGGCGGTTCCTAAGCTGCGGCTCTCGGCCCTTGAAGGGCCCCAGGAAGAGGCGTCTGGAGTCGTAGTCGTTGGCGTGCAGGTTGTCCCAGATGAGCGGGGGGCGCTGCAGGACAGACTCCACCTCGGCCAGGCAGTCCACAGACAGCTTCCTGGAGATGACCTTACTGCCTGCAGCGCCACAGACATGAGAGGCAAAAGACTGAATGAAAATGAACCTATGAAGACAAGTCCATCATGATGAACCTCCAGGGACAGGAAACAGATTTGTTTCGACTTCCCCCTCCACCAAAAGCTCTAACCTTGTGGGATGACAGGTCATCAAAACCCTACCCGGTGAACTAGTTTGCTGGTCTGCTTTTAATGGACCTTTCCTAAGTCCCGCCTCTTTCCTAAGTCCCGCCCTTTTTTGCTCTGTGCTCCAAAAACAGTTGAGCAAGCATGTAGCAGCCTAGGGAGCATGTAGCATGTAGCATGTAGCAGCCTAGGGAGCATGTAGCATGTAGCAGCCTAGGGAGCATGTAGCATGTAGCATGTAGCAGCCTAGGGAGCATGTAGCATGTAGCATGTAGCAGCCTAGGGAGCATGTAGCATGTAGCATGTAGCAGCCTAGGGAGCATGTACTGTAGCATGTAGCAGCCTAGGGAGCATGTACTGTAGCATGTAGCAGCCTAGGGAGCCAGCCTGGAGTGCGTCATGTGACAATTCACTCTAGCTGACTCGCACTTGACTTCTGCTCGCACTCACAATTGTGAATTGTGAATTGTGAATTGTGTGAATTGTGTGAATTGTGTGAATTGTGGTGTGCTGTCAATGGCTGAAAAGTGGCGGGTCAAGTCATGAGAAGCTACCTCACCTGTCCATATTACCGTTATGTTGGGCAGCAGGTCCTCTCCAACAGTCTGCAGGTAGGGAGACTTAGATACACCAGGAGAACAGAGAGAGCCACAATACTCTACAGGGAGGGAGGGGAGAGAGAGAGAGAGAGAGAGCGAGAGAGAGAGAGAATTCAAAGACAAGAAGCAAATAATATTTTGAAAGATTTCAACTTAAACATCCCCAATTTGAACTTCTACCTAACAATGCAAAACTGCCTGTCCTTCTAGAAGAAATTCAATAAGGTTGAGATTTCTCAGAATATCCAAAATCTGTTTGTCACAATATGAGGGACAGTGAGTGACACTCCCAAATAGAGACACACACACAAGCACACATACACATACACATACACACTGTTTTACACATGTCGCTTTACAGTGGTTAAGCGACATGTTCTTTCTCTGTTTTATGGAAAAGTCTACAGAACAAAAAGGAGATTGGTGATATACCGGTACCTTACGTTACACTCTAATACCTCATTTCATTCAGGTTGAATCCTGAGATAGCCAAAATGCCACCCATAAAGTATGGAATACAAGCTTTCATTCACAGTCACTGTGACTTCACTTGGTATTTTTATTGGTATAAGTGTATATGAAATTATCATGCATGTGTTTGGATAGGAACACAGGAGTTCAATAGTTCAATGCCTTGCCAATGCCTACGGTTGGTAGTGTTTCATGTTGTTTCATGTAGAGCTGCAACGATTAGTCAATCAACAGAAAATTGTGAATATTTTCTGGCTTCTTCAGACTTCCATGACAGTAAACTGATGACATGATGAAACTGAAGACATTTGAGGACATCATCTTGGGCTTTGTGGGGAAAGTGATGGACATTTTTCACCATTTTGTGACATTTTATTGACCAAACGACTAATTGATTAGTCGAGAAAATAATCGACAGATTAATCTAAGGTGAAAAGAATCATTAGTTGCAGCCCTAGTAGTTTCATGTACAGTACAGGCATAAAACACATTTGGGTCCTGAGTGTACCACTTCTATTTGTACTCTTGTAGTGTATTTGTGAGTTTAGCGCTTCTACAGTACCTGTTGGGCAGAAGAGGAAGACGGGCGGTTCCCCCAAGAACCGATAGAGCTCATTGGCTACGGTGACCTGAGCGTGGGCGAACGAGGAGAAGGCCTCGCTGTCGGCCTGACACATGGAGTGATCGATGTCATCAAACAGAATGGCGAATGCCTGGCAGCCCAGATCTGACACCTACAGAGAGAGAGAGACAGAGAGAGATAGAGATAGAGACAGAGGGAGAGAGAGAGAGAGAGAGAGAGAGAGAGAGAGAGAGAGAGGAGGTTGTGTATGGGAGAGAGAAGGAGCAAAAGGGAGAAACCGTCGGCTGTGTGTACATGGAAAATTGGAATGTCACGGAATCACGCAGAAAATCAATCCAAGATGCCCTCCGAGTGCCGATCACTGCTTTGATCCTGTTTTAACATCAAACACACTTAACTCAACAAATCGAAAATCAAAATTAGGGACATTTCTGCACAAGAACATTTCTGTGTCCGCCTTTATTATTATTATTATTACTTCATTTATTAGCCAAAATGGGTTCATTTGATTGCTATTACATTACGGCAATAAAAAGTACTTGAAATGTTAACGGCAGGTGTCCAATTGATCCATCAGAGAAAATGTATGACTTACAGTTACAATTACAACTGTCTTCTTGAAAGCATTTACCATTATGCTCTGTCTGTTCTGTCTGTATTTCATTTACCTTGATTCTTAAATGCAGAAAATATGTTTTTCGAAAGGCAGATTTTCCATTGGTGACGCACAGATGATGATTTATTCACTTCTTGGGGGTGGGGGGTGGGGGGTTGGGGGGGGTGCAGCATGTATACCTGTCTCAGCTTGGGTGTGGGGGGGAGGGGGGTGCAGCATGTATACCTGTCTCAGCTTGGGGGTGGGGTGGGGTGGGGGGGGAGGTGCAGCATGTATACCTGTCTCAGCTTGGGGGTGGGGGGGGGAGGGGAGGGGGGTGCAGCATGTATACCTGTCTCAGCTTGCGTTTGAGCAGCGTCAGGTCGCAGGAAGAGGAGAAGACGATGTCCTGACCAGGAGAGAGGGCATAAACAAACCTCAGGTCTCTAGCCTGGGCCTCCACTATCAGAGTACGCAACTGACCTGGAGGAGAGGAGTGGGAAGAAAGGAGACTTAGAGAGGAATAGGCAAGTTGATTTATCTACTGTAGGTGCTTTACATAAAATAGATCAAATAAAGGAGCATAGAGAAATAAAAAGATTACCGAGTGAAGAAAATAAAATTCAAATAAAAGAACAAGGAAATGCATTACATTAAAAGAATCAAATCAAGTCAAATGGACAAGTTTAATTTCTTCTTGCTATTGAGCAGTCACTATCACACTGGTGACCCTGTCAACCAGCATACCATTAAGTTTCCCTTACCTCTTCAAAGATAATCGGAACTCAAAATACTTTTTGCAGCCTGGTGATTGATGGATGGATGGATGGATGGTTCTTACCCTCCTCCTGGGGAGAATAGACCTCCCTCCACAACAGTCTGTGTTTGAGGTCATCTTTAGGACCGTACAGGTAGGTGTTCAACCCCCAGTGTTGCATCCTGCCAGACAGAGAGATGGAGAAACGCTATCACAAAGACATTGGTGAGCAGATTCATACTGTATAAACACATTTTTGCTTGCCGTTTACTGCAATTTTCATAACCATAACCTGTCACTATATTCAGATGTTGGATTTTGATTGATTTCTTTATTGAATATCTCATTATTGCCACATCTGACTAGATGGAAGCACAGGTATTGACTACGTGCTGGGAGCCACTCTTCGCAGATGTTTCGCCCCCTTGATCGCAGAACATCTCCAGGTGGTGGGATTATAACAATTACCAGTACTTGGGACTTGGAAATCTGTTTTTAGGAAGCTATCTTTACATTAAACACTTTCAAGTATTTGAAAACAAGACAATATGGACAGATTTCCATTATATTTCCAGTCTTTTATCATCTTTTAAATGATTTGTTTTTTTACTTATTTTGTACTTTTATTTGTTCATAATATCCCTCTAACTCTGTTTTTAGTTCAAGTCTAGCTTTGTTATAGTTTTTCCAATTACATTTTATTATGTATCATAGAGTGCTTTGAGACGCAAATTATTTTGCACGTGTATGTTTTTGTTTCCATCGCTAATCACAGCTGGAAAGCATCGTTCTGACGTTTCCAGGGCTCAGTGGCCGTAGGAACCCCGGGGAGACGACAGAGATGAAGAGATGAGAGTGGAGGATGAGAGGGAGGAGGGGGAGAGATGAGAGTGGAGGATGAGAGGGAGGAGGGGGAGAGATGAGAGTGGAGGATGAGAGGGAGGAGGGGAAGCAGAAGCAGGGAAAACAGCGGGGCAAACAGACAAGGGGCGAGAAATAGATCCACCGTATCGATCCTGGGGCTCACAGCCGCCTCGATTACAGGAAATGACCTCATGAATTATAAATAGCACATAGTACTAGGGGCGTAACAAAAACTGTGTGAGCGTGCACGTGTGTGTACACACACACACACACACACACACACACACTCCCATACAAACGCATCACTTTCTGTGTGTGTCTCTCTCTGGAAATATACCAGCTCTTCTCTTTCTTGTCATCCGTGGGTGGACTGTGTTCTCACTCTCTCCACTTCATTTCCTGGACAGATGGCCCCCACAAAGCTGCCTGTCCCACACACACACACACACACACACACACACACACACACACACACACACACACACACACACACACACACACACACACACACACACACACACACACACACACACACACAGACACACACAGACACACACACAGACACACACACAGCCACACACACAACCACACACACACACACACACACACACACACACACACACACAGCCACACACACAGCCCCACACACACACACACACACACACACAGCCCTACTCTGCCACACACACGCACACACACAGCCCTACTCTGCCAAACTTACGCAACGCTCCCTGATGAATTTCGCCTGCACCCCACACTTCAGTGTAAAAATAGACAAACAACAGATCTATGAATAAGACTGGAGCCCACACACTCCGCTGCTCATACACCGACTAAGTTTCGGACGTCAAATTCATAACACGTAATGACCAAAGATGGTGCGCTGATTATGCCAGGAAACTCATGATGGCATGGGATCAAATCCCACCAGAATCTGTAACCGTTTATAACTAAGAATCAGGTGAGGAAAAAGCCCATGTCATCTCTACAGTCAGTACTACAGTGTACTAACCTGACCTTTGCCTACTAAGCCCATTTTGAACTCCAACCTTAAATTAACTCTACTCTTTGCAGGGAAAATCAATAGACTACTTCTCACACTATCAGCTGAAACTTTTAGTGACACATTATTACTCTCACTTGGTAGGAGGTTGAGTATGTATGAGCTCAACATACAGTACTATTTACTTATATCATTTTAGTATCAAGTTGAGGAAAGGTCCATGTAAAATAAATGTCCTCTTCAGAATGTGTCATTTCTATTTACCCAAACCAACCAGGCCCTGATGATTAAACTATGCCTTTCATTGGCGAAACCAAATCCTTTCAGAGATCATTAAAACCATCATTAAGAAGACAAATATGTTGATATGATGGTTTTGGCTGTATCAGCCCAGGTAGCTGTATTATCTGTCAGAGCAGTGGAAAGCACAGGACAGAGGGAACAGATTCTCTTGGGGCTACAGAGCAGTGTCCCCGGCTCCCAGTAGGGTTTTATGTCGTCCCACTCATATATCATCCAGAATTAATTGGCTCCCGACAGCTACAGAGTATACCCATGGGATGATTTGGAGGGGCATGCAGTGGGCATGCTGCATTTGCTAATGCCCCAGTCTTTTTGCATTATGTCGCCCCCTGTTGGCATACTGTTGTCCCACTAAATGTGTAAAACCGACTGTATTTCGAGTAACAATGGATGTGAAATTGCCACATTGAAATGACATGTACAACTCGGAGTCTACAAGAATGTATGGGACTATATCTAAACCTGCTATGGATGGCAGAATGCTTCCAGGAGTGAGCTTGTGGCTGGAGGGTTGCCAGTTTGAAACCTGGCCAGAGAAATCGTGGGGAAGTGAATGACATGAATGAATGATGAATGTCTCCACGTGCCCTTGAGCAAGGCACAACAACAACACAGGGCTGGCTATTGTTAGACCGAGCAGCTCCCAGGCATGAGTGTCTGAGTGGAAAAAGTGGTGTTGCTAAAAAAAAAAAAACATGCGCTCAGCAAATAAATTCTCCCAACTACTGTATACTGATTTAGTTTTATTAAAAAAAAGAAGAGGAAAACAAAACATTGATCTGCTCATCATCCACAAAGTTGTTAAATCATAAATCATCCTGTGATTATATATTATTTGGCAAAACATCATACAGTATATAGGCAGTTGTTCCAAAATGTGCTCTGCCTATCTAATAAAAAAACTGATTAAACGTCAGACTATACTTCATCTGCTCCTCAAATTTAATTTAATTTACGTAAGTCAGTTAAAAACTTTATTATTAGACTCAGTACCAAGGGGGTAGCTCGTACTGTAGGTCCGTTCGTGAAGCCAATGAGGAAGTGTCTTAAACCTGCATTCTTTCGGATAACCTGCAGGGGTTAGCTGCAAGAAGAAGTCCGATTTGTATGGAAGTCAATGCGAAAATGGCCCTATACTTCTTACTTGATTTATGACCTCTTATGAGCCGACTCTTTCTCTCCAGTTCATTAGACGCATACGGTACTCAGGCCAGGTTGATTACAGTTTGCAGTGACTCACTCACCATTGGAAGAGAACCTTCCTCTGATCCATAGACCATGGCCTCCCATAGAAACCTGTAGAGGAAGAGGGAAATATGAGGAATATGAGAAATTCATGTATTCTTTTCAGTGGACAAACATTAACTGATCAAGCAAATCAATCATGCCATGACCCCAGATATACAGAACAACATTATAGCCACATTGTCAAAGCATCTCCAACAGCATCTACTAGTTCTACAAGGCCACATAGCCTACAGTGTGAGTACATGCTGGTATTCTTCTACGGTACCTGTGAGAACCGGTACCGCTTGAGAACATCATTTTCAAGTTCAACAAATCAAATATGTTCTTTATTGAGCAACATTTGATCAACAGAAGCAGCCGAAAGTCGAATTACTGTGAAAATGTGACTTTGACTGGATACATCTTCAACCTCTCTGGCGGCACATTTCTCCTCTCATATTCAGAAAGACGTGATGTCATCGCCACAAAAGTGCCAACTACTGTAGAGGATCCCTACTTATCTAAATGACATCAGATCATTCTCAATGACAGTTCAATGTGATGCCTATACAGGCTGTTAGTAAAGCCGAGGTGCAGTGGGAGGAATCCAGCAGTTTAAGCTTCATTTCAACATAATGATCCGTCAAGATCGATGCCCGATACCAAATGTTGCTACGGCATTCAATCACAAGCTGGATAGTTATGAGATATTGGATACCAGCAGCTAACGTAGCAGCTCCATTATGGGCCCAGCGATGATCCAAGCTCCTACAAAGACATGTTGTTCATTCTACTTGGTCACATCCATCCTAGTCCTGTTCCACAGAGCCACGCTTCATCTCCACATACACTCGCCATCGGCTATTTATAGAAATGGGAGCATTTCCAGTGTCCCTCTCCCTGCTTAAATACATCTGCGGAGTGTGTGTGTGTGTGTGTGTGTGTGTGTGTGTGTGTGTGTGTGTGTGTGTGCGTGTGTGCGTGCAAACTCGCGTGTGTGCATGTGTGGGGTACATTGTGTGCAACGAGCATCCATAGATGGATGGATGTGTTTGAGTGTATAAGGGGGCAAGTGTACGTGTGAAGGGATGCAAGTGTGTGTGTGTGTGTGTGTGTGTGTGTGTGTGTGTGTGTGTGTGTGTGTGTGTGTGTGTGTGTGTGTGTGTGTGTGTGTGTGTGTGTGCGTGTGTGCGCGCGTGTGTGTAAGTGGGTCATAGTTAGAGGAAAGTATATGGGATCCAGTCATGGTCCAGACAGCTTTCTCCTATCTGCCCCTGGGGAATGTGTTTGCCTCTGTGTAACTGAGTGAATCAGAGTCCTCGTGAGTCCCGAGTGGTAGCGAGTTGCTGGTTAAAATCACTCCCCAGTATAAAGGCCTGTTAACCAGCATCGCCAAGGGAGCTAGCTCTCATGGTGTTGTGGTTGGTTTAGCATGTGTGCTTTGGAAGAAAGCGTTGGATTGAATCCCCACCTGGGTCGCATCGGGCTCGGGCTGAAACTGCGAACTCTAATCTAACGGATACAATACTTATTTGCACCAGAAAAATCGAACATACTACTATGCTTTTTTTTTACCTCCCATCATTCATTGGTGGGTATCTACAGTATCTGTTGCTTCATCAAGCTCAAAGTGTTCTGATAGGCTGATGACTAGAGTAGGGGTAATCTGCTGTGTAAATCCAAAGTTTTTAATGAGTTTTATCAGGCCTAGATTATGGAGAAATGTGCGCCTGTCCGTCCATCTGTCTTCGTTTATTTGTATGCCTCTTGATGTCATTTACCCCCGGAATGACGAGTATCGAGTATCGATATTTTCCTGGATATCGGTATCGAAGTTAGTATCGTGTATCTAGTATCGTGACGAGTTCAACTCTAGTCAACACAACGCAGGTTACTATAAATGTGTATGACCTGTGCACCTGTGTGTGTGTGTGTGTGCATGTGTGTGTGCGTGTGTGTTTGTGTGTGTGTGTGTGTGTGTGTGTGCGTGTGTGCGTGTGTGCTGTGTGTGCTGTGTGTGTCCTCTTCCAGGAGCTCCACTGGCTTCCCATCTTGGCCCGCATCAAATTCAAGACACTGGTACTGGCCTACAGGGCAGTACACCAGTCAGCTCCCCGGTACCTGCAATCCATGGTCAGGTTCCAAACCTCTCACCGCTCCCTTCGCTCCTCCACCAGTGCAGGTCGCCTCGCCCCTCCTTCGCTACGGGGGCTCAAAAGTCGCTCATCCCGATCTCGACTCTTCTCGTCCCTGGCACCTCAATGGTGGAACGAGCTTCCACCTTCGGTCAGGACTGCTGAATCACTGCCGATCTTTCGGAAAAGACTAAAGACACACCTTTTCAGGCTCCATCTGGGCCCTCCTTGATCTAACTTTGTCTCTCTCTTTCCTTATATTAAAAAAAAAAAAAAACCTAACCAACCTTGTACCACTAACCTAAACTTGTACCACTGTTCCTTCAGAAGTTGTAGTTGTCACAGACTGTGCTCCATAGTTGATTGTTCTATTGCTGACAAAAAATGTGTTATTGTAAGTCGCTTTGGATAAAAGCGTCTGCCAAATGACGTAATGTAATGTATATGTAATGTGTGTGTGTGTGTGTGTGTGTCTGCTGTGCATGTGTGTGTGCGTGTGTCTGTTGTGCATGTGTGTGTGCGTGTGTGCCCTGCAGTGTTCCCCACAAGGTCAGACCCAATTAAACACTGCCACCACCTGATCAGGAGACACACGTTTGAAGAGATCTGTGAGGTGTGTGTGTGTGTGTGTGTGTGTGTGTGTGTGTGTGCCCCACTCATCTTCGTCTTTCATATTATCATCATCAACACCGTCTTCACAGTCTTCATCAACAAAACCATTACAGTGAGTAGTACCACCACCACCACCACCATCACCATCAGCATCATCATCATTAGAGCTGCAACGATTCGATTAGTGGACTAATCGATTAGCCTAAAGAATAATAAACAGATTAATCGCTAATGAAAATATTTGTTAGTTGCAGCCCTAATCACCATCACCATAATCATCATTATTACATGCCTGTCTTCCTCGTCATCATAGGGCTGCAACTGACGATTATTTTCATTATTGATTAGGGCTGTCACTTTTTATTCGAAATTCAAATTTAACTTTGAATGTGGGGGAGGAGGGCATGTTCGAATGTATAATTGACCTGTTCGTTTTTTTTTGTTTGTTTTGTGTGTTTTGTTTTTTTATTAACCAAAATTAACCAACTGCTGCTTGCTGGTAATGTTAATCCCATGTCAGAAAAAGTCTCCAGATTTGTCGTGTTCGTTTTTTTTTGTTTGTTTGTTTGTTTTGTTTTTTTATTAACCAAAATTAACCAACTGCTGCTTGCTGGTAATGTTAATCCCATGTCAGAAAAAGTCTCCAGATTTGTCGCGTTAGTCTCTTCTGAGAAAGATTGTCTCCAGGGTCTGAAAAGTTGTCTCGAGTTGGATGCAGCCAAGTTTGTGAGGCAGTGTTGTGACTGTGAGCGTCCAAGCTAACACAGCAGCGGAGAGGAGCTGACTGACTGGACCATGACAGCTGAGGATTTTTTTTTATATTCTTTTAATATTTTATATTATATTATATATATTTATACGATGTAACCGGCAGGTGCGGACTGCATAATCGGGCACGTCGGGCCGATGCCCGGTTGCCTGGCCTGCAAAAAAAAAATAATAATAATAATAATAATAATAATAATAATAATAATAATAATAATAATAATAATAATAATAATAATAATAATTAACCAAAAAACTTCGAATATATTCGAACATTTTGCGGGCAATTAAAGTTTGTTCTAACTTTATGTTGGAGAAAAATATAAGTTCCATTGCCATTTCCTAATCAATAAGCTATATTTGCATACACATAATTATTCTTCCCTTTGCTCTGACGCATGACATTTCACACATATAGAATGGAGAGGACTTCTCCTCTTTGCTGAGACCTTGGGCAGTGCATCGTGTCCAATAACAATTGATAACAGTCTCTCAGTCAGACAGGCAGCCCTGTAGGCTCCAAATCAAGTCATCACCCCCTCCTCTCTGCCTTTTCCTCCTCCTCTTCTTTTTACAGTATAAAGCGTATGTCAAATTGTGACATCGCGGCTGAATAATTGACTCTGTATGACATATCAGAATGTGTACATTGAGATTCATGCCCTCTGTCAATATACATGTATTGCAGAGAATGTAAGCTATTAAATATACTTTTATGGTAAATCTTCCTGGACTCATTGGTTTCAATTCATTTGGTATTAGATAAGCTGTGATATACATTTACATATACATTTAGCGGAAAGAATAGATTTTATTCTCTATCAATTGGCGTGTCACGAACAGGATATCTACGAGAGCGGGTAAGTCTGAATTAATTTCATAATTCATTACTGAAGCTGTCGTCTGATATCTAAAAGAATCTGAAATGTTTGCATGTTGTGGGTGTGTCAAAATGACATTGTATATAACTGTAAATATGTATATTAACCTAAGTTAGTATTTTGTGGGCTTCTTGAGACAAAGGGGGGACGCGTCAATGTAAATAATACAGATGACCTCAGGACCATTACAAACTCTCTTGACCGGCTGTATTTTGCAGTGACCAGGATGGTCCAGTGTTAAGCTGCACAGCAAGAGAGCCTGAGAAGCGTTATCACATATTGCCTAAAAAGGCCATAAGGCTGCATTAGCAGCGACTATTATAGTCCAGTGGGAAACTGCGGTGATTCTAGGCATATGCTTGATACGGTCTTTAAGAACCACACGACATACTAAATAAAACCAAAAGATCTCCCCATAACATACCACTCACTCGAGGGGTGTGTGTTGCCCCATGGCGCGCTGGCTAGGATCGGCCAGAGATATTGAGCACCGAGCGAGACTGGGAAGCAATCATAGTTGTCTAACCAATATGGTTGATATGTTTTTGAAATACCTACAATGTGTAACAAGCATGTAACAAACAAACAAACAAAAATAAGCAGCTGTTTCATTGTAAAACAAAACAATTTCTTAAGAAGCCTATTTTAAAGGAGTTGAACGGGAAGTTTGCAAAAAGTGTATTTTAGCCAATCCCATAATACAGAATCAATTGTCCATCGAACAAATTGATCTGTCACCAAATTTGTAAATTCCAGATACCCCACACACGGACGGAACTGGTCAACAGGAGAACAACCGTCCCTCTGTCACCACCCCACATCGACTAAAAGGTAAGGTGTTGTAAATTACTTTACACACACACGGACACCTCAAGATCACAAGTAAGTGATAAACAAAAACACTAGCTCTCTCTCTCTCTCTCAATGAAGTAAGCAATTAAGCTTAACACCCGTAGTGCATAGATAATGCAAGACTGAAATATAAAGAGTTGAATGTGAATCAATGAGACATTAAATGAATGCGACATTCACAGTAAATAGAGGAATCAGTGCTTTGCTTTTTGCCAAAGGGAGTGATTACGAGAGAGAGAGACACGCAACAATTGATCAAAACAACGGCTCTGCACCTGTGTAATTAAAGCAAATAAGATAAGACACTGTCTGCTCTCTGAGAATGGACGCTGAAGGGCCTTGTAGAAGGCCGGAGTGTGAAGGAGCCAGAGAGACAATTAGACAGCTTGAGATGGTTATCAGACAGTATGGAGATGAGCCCGTAAAATTTGACACAGGTACCGAACAAAGTGTTTTAAATATGGCCAAGCAGATACCTGTTAACATACAAACAGACCCAAATCATTTGCCACATCAGATGGTTCAGCATTCTATATCAGCTGACCACATGCCAGTACGCATAGACAATTCAGGAAGTTCCCCATATCAGTACACCATGCATGTGCCTCGAAAACGCCCCCGTTATAAAGGCAACCGGAAATGCTACAACTGCAGGGAAAGTGGTCATTATGCAATTCAATGTCGTAATAAGCCCCAGGTTCAATCCCCAAACCTTTGAGCACACAGATGCTGTGATCAGATCAACATGTGTAAGAAAAAAAAGAAAAGAAAAAATGTTTTGGAACATAGCAGGCTGAAATAATTTGTTTATGTTCCCTTGGAACAGTCAGTCTTCCAACAAGGTTAAACATTAGCCAAAACATTAGCCTAGCGAAAACAATTTGGAAGACGATGCCAAGCTAGACTATGGCGACACCTCCAGGCTGATTGTGTTAACACACCCTGAGAGACCAAAGTTATGAATGTTTTGTTTGTTATGAATCAATAGAGTGAAGTAAGCTCTGCATTATTTAAAGTGCAGTAAGCAAATTTGAAAATCAATTAGAGTAAATAGACTGTTGATTATTATTTTGAAAATAAATCATAATAGAATGTGTGGTGATGGATAAGAGTTTCCTGTGTACGATAATCTGAATCTGAAGTATTTTCTTAAACAGAAAAATGCACATGTATCAACCACCAATTGGGTGGATGAGAAATAAAATTACGGTAAGTGGGCATACCAACATTTAACTTTTGGTTTGATATACACATAAGCAAAATTTACACTTAAGTACGGTGAGATGTTTTCAAAAGTATCTATAGATAAGCCAATGGCCTCTGAGGACGAGATTACACTTGAGTTTGCGTTTAGAGTATTGTTGTTTTGCCTCAGTCTGGGGACTGACCCACCCCAATAAGCTAGCTCTTAAAGCAGTTTTTTGGGGGAATTCATCCAGCCCACTCAAGACAAGTCCACGAAATCTGTAAACTTGAAAGGCAGACTCAAGGAGCCATCTTGTTTATGAGGTTCATTGCAAACAAATTATAAAGTAAACAATTGAATATGTACTCACAGAGTATCTCAAAACATTATCTGCCGTATGTACGTACTTGTTGTACTAATAACTTGTAATGAAGTTATTTTGTCTAAAATACAGGCACATTGTGAAATCTAATGTTTATAGTTACAGGTTGTACGTCACAAGAAACCTTCAACACCAGCACAAATCTGTACTTTGAGTACTGTGCTCCCTAGTTTAGTAAACTACTAGAGAGTACGTTTAACTGTGCTCACTAGAGTAAAGAAAATTCTTTCTATTTTCAATATTAAATCAAATTAAGTGTTTTAAAGTATCATTTTAAGAATAATCAGTTATATGATACTGTGATTATGTTTTAATGAATATGATTAATCAATGTTATGAATGTTTTGCATTTTAGAAAGTTTCAGTTCCTATTCCAAACAAACCAATATTAAAACTAGAAATAGAATAAAATAGTTCTAAAAAGAAATTAAACCACTGCATGGAGTTGGGCTATTAAATAGTTTTTAATAACAACAATTACAACAACAGCACCAGGAACAAACAAATAAATGAATGAACTAGAGTCATCACATGAATGATGAGAAAATATTGTTCCTGTTGTGAATACTTTGAAAATATTTTACTTAAAGACATGATTCCTTTTACAGGAAGGTTTGAATAAAGTGAAGCTGGAAAGATGATATATATATACATACTGTATGTAAGAAGCTTCTTTTACAATAGTGGAAAAGATTTAAGTGTGATTTGGAACACACTGAATATTAAGTTCAATGCATTATTAATTAGACTGTTTGCATTGAACCATATAGAGTTAACATTAAGGCCCACTCCTATATATTATAGCAGCAGTGGTGATGTAATTTTGTCATTATATCACTAAAATCTGTTTTCTCTTTCCAATAGATAATGGAGATGCTGTGATATGAGCTGAGACTGCGCTGGACTGCATATTGATCAAAAATTCTGTGTTCTTTCAAGTGTTTAATGTTTCCTATGTTTTCAAAACCCTGCCCAGCCCTGGCCCACAATTAAGTACAGATACAAGCATTATATTGAATAGTGAACTTAAATTTTGTAATTATTGTTATAGTTGATGAACATAACAATTGGGTGGATTGTTGGAGAAAAATATAAGTTCCATTGCCATTTCCTAATCAATAAGCTATATTTGCATACACATAATTATTCTTCCCTTTGCTCTGACGCATGACATTTCACACATATAGAATGGAGAGGACTTCTCCTCTTTGCTGAGACCTTGGGCAGTGCATCGTGTCCAATAACAATTGATAACAGTCTCTCAGTCAGACAGGCAGCCCTGTAGGCTCCAAATCAAGTCATCACCCCCTCCTCTCTGCCTTTTCCTCCTCCTCTTCTTTTTACAGTATAAAGCGTATGTCAAATTGTGACATCGCGGCTGAATAATTGACTCTGTATGACATATCAGAATGTGTACATTGAGATTCATGCCCTCTGTCAATATACATGTATTGCAGAGAATGTAAGCTATTAAATATACTTTTATGGTAAATCTTCCTGGACTCATTGGTTTCAATTCATTTGGTATTAGATAAGCTGTGATATACATTTACATATACATTTAGCGGAAAGAATAGATTTTATTCTCTATCAATTGGCGTGTCACGAACAGGATATCTACGAGAGCGGGTAAGTCTGAATTAATTTCATAATTCATTACTGAAGCTGTCGTCTGATATCTAAAAGAATCTGAAATGTTTGCATGTTGTGGGTGTGTCAAAATGACATTGTATATAACTGTAAATATGTATATTAACCTAAGTTAGTATTTTGTGGGCTTCTTGAGACAAAGGGGGGACGCGTCAATGTAAATAATACAGATGACCTCAGGACCATTACAAACTCTCTTGACCGGCTGTATTTTGCAGTGACCAGGATGGTCCAGTGTTAAGCTGCACAGCAAGAGAGCCTGAGAAGCGTTATCACATATTGCCTAAAAAGGCCATAAGGCTGCATTAGCAGCGACTATTATAGTCCAGTGGGAAACTGCGGTGATTCTAGGCATATGCTTGATACGGTCTTTAAGAACCACACGACATACTAAATAAAACCAAAAGATCTCCCCATAACATACCACTCACTCGAGGGGTGTGTGTTGCCCCATGGCGCGCTGGCTAGGATCGGCCAGAGATATTGAGCACCGAGCGAGACTGGGAAGCAATCATAGTTGTCTAACCAATATGGTTGATATGTTTTTGAAATACCTACAATGTGTAACAAGCATGTAACAAACAAACAAACAAAAATAAGCAGCTGTTTCATTGTAAAACAAAACAATTTCTTAAGAAGCCTATTTTAAAGGAGTTGAACAGGAAGTTTGCAAAAAGTGTATTTTAGCCAATCCCATAATACAGAATCAATTGTCCATCGAACAAATTGATCTGTCACCAAATTTGTAAATTCCAGATACCCCACACACGGACGGAACTGGTCAACAGGAGAACAACCGTCCCTCTGTCACCACCCCACATCGACTAAAAGGTAAGGTGTTGTAAATTACTTTACACACACACGGACACCTCAAGATCACAAGTAAGTGATAAACAAAAACACTAGCTCTCTCTCTCTCTCTCTCTCAATGAAGTAAGCAATTAAGCTTAACACCCGTAGTGCATAGATAATGCAAGACTGAAATATAAAGAGTTGAATGTGAATCAATGAGACATTAAATGAATGCGACATTCACAGTAAATAGAGGAATCAGTGCTTTGCTTTTTGCCAAAGGGAGTGATTACGAGAGAGAGAGACACGCAACAATTGATCAAAACAACGGCTCTGCACCTGTGTAATTAAAGCAAATAAGATAAGACACTGTCTGCTCTCTGAGAATGGACGCTGAAGGGCCTTGTAGAAGGCCGGAGTGTGAAGGAGCCAGAGAGACAATTAGACAGCTTGAGATGGTTATCAGACAGTATGGAGATGAGCCCGTAAAATTTGACACAGGTACCGAACAAAGTGTTTTAAATATGGCCAAGCAGATACCTGTGAACATACAAACAGACCCAAATCATTTGCCACATCAGATGGTTCAGCATTCTATATCAGCTGACCACATGCCAGTACGCATAGACAATTCAGGAAGTTCCCCATATCAGTACACCATGCATGTGCCTCGAAAACGCCCCCGTTATAAAGGCAACCGGAAATGCTACAACTGCAGGGAAAGTGGTCATTATGCAATTCAATGTCGTAATAAGCCCCAGGTTCAATCCCCAAACCTTTGAGCACACAGATGCTGTGATCAGATCAACATGTGTAAGAAAAAAAAGAAAAGAAAAAATGTTTTGGAACATAGCAGGCTGAAATAATTTGTTTATGTTCCCTTGGAACAGTCAGTCTTCCAACAAGGTTAAACATTAGCCAAAACATTAGCCTAGCGAAAACAATTTGGAAGACGATGCCAAGCTAGACTATGGCGACACCTCCAGGCTGATTGTGTTAACACACCCTGAGAGACCAAAGTTATGAATGTTTTGTTTGTTATGAATCAATAGAGTGAAGTAAGCTCTGCATTATTTAAAGTGCAGTAAGCAAATTTGAAAATCAATTAGAGTAAATAGACTGTTGATTATTATTTTGAAAATAAATCATAATAGAATGTGTGGTGATGGATAAGAGTTTCCTGTGTACGATAATCTGAATCTGAAGTATTTTCTTAAACAGAAAAATGCACATTTATCAACCACCAATTGGGTGGATGAGAAATAAAATTACGGTAAGTGGGCATACCAACATTTAACTTTTGGTTTGATATACACATAAGCAAAATTTACACTTAAGTACGGTGAGATGTTTTCAAAAGTATCTATAGATAAGCCAATGGCCTCTGAGGACGAGATTACACTTGAGTTTGCGTTTAGAGTATTGTTGTTTTGCCTCAGTCTGGGGACTGACCCACCCCAATAAGCTAGCTCTTAAAGCAGTTTTTTTTGGGAATTCATCCAGCCCACTCAAGACAAGTCCACGAAATCTGTAAACTTGAAAGGCAGACTCAAGGAGCCATCTTGTTTATGAGGTTCATTGCAAACAAATTATAAAGTAAACAATTGAATATGTACTCACAGAGTATCTCAAAACATTATCTGCCGTATGTACGTACTTGTTGTACTAATAACTTGTAATGAAGTTATTTTGTCTAAAATACAGGCACATTGTGAAATCTAATGTTTATAGTTACAGGTTGTACGTCACAAGAAACCTTCAACACCAGCACAAATCTGTACTTTGAGTACTGTGCTCCCTAGTTTAGTAAACTACTAGAGAGTACGTTTAACTGTGCTCACTAGAGTAAAGAAAATTCTTTCTATTTTCAATATTAAATCAAATTAAGTGTTTTAAAGTATCATTTTAAGAATAATCAGTTATATGATACTGTGATTATGTTTTAATGAATATGATTAATCAATGTTATGAATGTTTTGCATTTTAGAAAGTTTCAGTTCCTATTCCAAACAAACCAATATTAAAACTAGAAATAGAATAAAATAGTTCTAAAAAGAAATTAAACCACTGCATGGAGTTGGGCTATTAAATAGTTTTTAATAACAACAATTACAACAACAGCACCAGGAACAAACAAATAAATGAATGAACTAGAGTCATCACATGAATGATGAGAAAATATTGTTCCTGTTGTGAATACTTTGAAAATATTTTACTTAAAGACATGATTCCTTTTACAGGAAGGTTTGAATAAAGTGAAGCTGGAAAGATGATATATATATACATACTGTATGTAAGAAGCTTCTTTTACAATAGTGGAAAAGATTTAAGTGTGATTTGGAACACACTGAATATTAAGTTCAATGCATTATTAATTAGACTGTTTGCATTGAACCATATAGAGTTAACATTAAGGCCCACTCCTATATATTATAGCAGCAGTGGTGATGTAATTTTGTCATTATATCACTAAAATCTGTTTTCTCTTTCCAATAGATAATGGAGATGCTGTGATATGAGCTGAGACTGCGCTGGACTGCATATTGATCAAAAATTCTGTGTTCTTTCAAGTGTTTAATGTTTCCTATGTTTTCAAAACCCTGCCCAGCCCTGGCCCACAATTAAGTACAGATACAAGCATTATATTGAATAGTGAACTTAAATTTTGTAATTATTGTTATAGTTGATGAACATAACAATTGGGTGGATTGTTGGAGAAAAATATAAGTTCCATTGCCATTTCCTAATCAATAAGCTATATTTGCATACACATAATTATTCTTCCCTTTGCTCTGACGCATGACATTTCACACATATAGAATGGAGAGGACTTCTCCTCTTTGCTGAGACCTTGGGCAGTGCATCGTGTCCAATAACAATTGATAACAGTCTCTCAGTCAGACAGGCAGCCCTGTAGGCTCCAAATCAAGTCATCACCCCCTCCTCTCTGCCTTTTCCTCCTCCTCTTCTTTTTACAGTATAAAGCGTATGTCAAATTGTGACATCGCGGCTGAATAATTGACTCTGTATGACATATCAGAATGTGTACATTGAGATTCATGCCCTCTGTCAATATACATGTATTGCAGAGAATGTAAGCTATTAAATATACTTTTATGGTAAATCTTCCTGGACTCATTGGTTTCAATTCATTTGGTATTAGATAAGCTGTGATATACATTTACATATACATTTAGCGGAAAGAATAGATTTTATTCTCTATCACTTTATTTTGGGAAAAAGTGACAGCCCTATTATTGATTAATCTGTCGATTATTTTCTCAACTAATCGATTAGTCGTTTGGTCTATAAAATGTCACAAAATGGTGAAAACTGTCAATCACTTTTATTCACATTTAAGAAGCTGTAACGAGAGAATTTGTGTATATTTTCCCTTAAAAATGCATCCAAATGACGATTAAATAAATCGATGCCGATTAGGCTACTCTGTCCAAATTATGACTACTAATCGATTAATCGACTACTAGCCTAATCGTACCAGCTCTAGCTGAAAGCTTTCCACTGTCTGGTCTTTGGTCTCCACTTAAATTATTATTATTATTATCATCATCATTATTATTATTATTATTACACCCCCCACCAGCGTGTTCACACCTATGGTTCTTCACACACACACACGCACGCACGCACGCACGCACACACACACACACACACACACACAGTATTCCCCTCTGCTTACAGTATAGTAGGGTCATCTGGGGCACTTCCGTGACCGCGGAGAGCGAAGGTCCGTTTCTCAATGGATTTGTCATCTAGGAGGGTTAATAAACAAATTTAGCCGGGGTGTATTTTTAAAAAAGGCGGGGAAAATATTTGAGAGACCAAAATCCAAAATGGCTGCTGTGGAAATGAACTTTTTAATGCTTTGACCTACAATGATGCACAATACATGGTTTCAGAGCTTATTCTGGTCAAGGAATACATATTTGGTGTTTATATAATGATTTGACCTATTTTTGACCTTCAAATCCAAGATGGCTGCCAATTTTGAGGCAGTTTTTTCAAAATCGTCATAGAGCCTTCATATTAGGCTTGAATGACAGGTCTTCTCATGATGAGTTGAATAATATACAGTATAAGTACACAGAAGTAATCTCTGAGGTCAATAAATCAATGTTTGTGTGTAAACAACAGTTGCTGATTTGCGGTTTCCCATTAAATAGGGTAGGCCACTGAGAATATGGTGTCCAGTTCATCCCATCACATTTTCATAATGAACCAAAAACAATTTTGCACTATAGCCTAACATAAAATAATATTCTGTATGCAAAGCTAGCAAGGTTAGTTGCTTGAGCTGAATTTAAAGGTCAACTCAAAACAAACAATGAAATTAACTTTGAAATTAAAACTGAATCCTAGGCTACTAAATTTCATCAGCACACAGTAAAGGAAACTTGTCTTTGAACTCAGCTGACTGTCTAGTGTTACGTACGTCCCCTTTCTTTTACTTCCTCTTCACTTTCTTTACTTTCCTATTGGTGAAGGCATTTGGTTTCATATATATTATGAGTGGCGGCTGTATGGAATGTATTGAGGATTATGTATTTGTCCCTTTAACTCTCCTTGGGACTTTAAGAAGATGATGTCATGCCCTGGAGAGTGGCACAGGTGCTGTGCATTACAGAGACAATAAAGATGGCGTCTAGCCAAGCACAAGCAGATGCTACAGGTGGCCTAGCAGTGAGACCAGCAGAAGCTGCAGAACACCTGTGAGGTGAGGTGAAAGGGGAGAGCCAGGCTAAGTACTGGACTTCCAGGTACCAACCTGACTTTTGAGCAGGAGAGCTCCGTTAGATGGGAGTGGGCGCTTCACTTCGCCCAGCCAGTTACTCGGAGCCGACTGCCGTAGTCATTGGAGAGTTCTGAGGACTTCAGGGAGCGTTGTGCAGAAGACCGACGGAGACCCGAAGGAGGACCTTCTCCATTCAACCACCTCCTCACACTGAACAGTTCCAGGTCGAGCGGGCTGGCCGTGTCCGGAGTGACACAACGCCGGTGCTGGCCCAGATTGAGGTCCGACGGGAGGCCATCCACACGCGTTGTTTTGGACCATCTGGTAGGCCGCCAACTTTCATTAATAATATAAGGAAACCAAATGCCTATTTCTTGCTTCTTTCTTCTTCCTTGCTTGCGTATTCTTGTTGAGGGAATTAGCTGTATGACTACATAGCTTGATATCATTTCTGATCACACTAAAATACACGTCCGCTAAGAGATTGCGAGCCAATTGTGTAATATTTCTAACTATCATACCATCTAGCAATCTCCCGCGTTCGTAACACTAGTCCTAATCCCTGTTGTGCAATGTCCCTTTTCAGTGAAGTTTTAGTTTTTGTTAAGAGTATGGACTTTTAATCGTGACCTTGTTGGTAGGCAACGGCCCTTTTTCAGTCAAGCATTTTCAGATTAGCTCAGTCAGTCTGTGAAGCAGTCAGTGTCAGCACTTGCGCGAGCTCGCTTTTTCTCTAACTAATGTTAACATTACACACTTTAAGACACTTTGTTTGAGGATATCAACGTTATTCACTAGTCTAAAGATAGTTCTACCATCAAGAACATATAAAACAAAAGCAAAAACAATTTTTATTTGCAGAAGTCATCATTGATATTTGGTGTTAGCTAACGTTAGGTAACGTTATTATTTTTAGCTAAAGTTAATGTTATCTGTCTCCACACTTCTGTCAACTGACATATGCATTTGCTTTTGAAAATAAACAGCCTGGCTTGCTTAAGCATAACTGAAGATTAAATAGAAATATAACATGACGAATGCATGTACCGATTGGTTGGCCCATCTTCCCAGGAGGTGGTGGTGTAAACATCATCAAATTTATCAAGTCCTGACCAGTCTTGGGCTTTTAATTGTAAGCTGTCCCATTTGCCTTGATTTATTGTATCGGTGGGCTTGCAAGGCTTGTCACATTTTAGGACACATGCATAGGACATTGTGTGCTTTGTCTTTCATTGGGAGGGAAAGCAACTCGCTATTATATTACTGTTATATTATATTGCTGTTATACGCTGTTTATTTTCAAAAGCAAATGCATATATGTCAGTTGACAGAAGTGTGGAGACAGATAACATTAACTTTAGCTAAAAATAATAACGTTACCTAACGTTAGCTAACACCAAATATCAATGATGACTTCTGCAAATAAAAATTGTTTTTGCTTTTGTTTTATATGTTCTTGATGGTAGAACTATCTTTAGACTAGTGAATAACGTTGATATCCTCAAACAAAGTTTTTATTTTATTATATATTCCCCCCCCCCGATTTTTTTATCCCATTTTTATCCCCCATTAGTGCTAACGTAATTTCTTTATCCTGGTTGCTACTCCACCCTCTGCCGATCTGGGGAGAGCCGAAACTGGCTCCATGCTTCCTCCGAGACATGGGCAGTTAGCCAGCCGCTTCTTTTCACCTGACAGGGGAAGCTTCACCAGTAGGACATAGCACGTGGGAGGTTCACGCTATTCCAACCAGTTCCCCTCCCTCTGAACAGGCGCCCTTAACGACCAGAGGAGGAACCACATTAGCAACCAGGATATTGCATGTTTTTGGTGAAGGGGGTTCCTATATGAAGGAAACCCCCGGGAGGCACGGGGAGAACATGCAAACTCCACACAGAAAGGCCCTTTTGACGACCCCACCCGGGCGGTGGGCACTCGAGGACATGCGGACGGGCACGCATTCCTTCAGCTTTCACATCGTCCCAGGTGGGAATCGAACCCACGACCTTCGAGCTGTGAGGCGATAGTGCTTACCACTACACCACCGTACCTCCTTTTATATCCTCAAACAAAGTGTATTAAAGTGTGTAATGTTAACATTAGTTACTTAGAGAAAAAGCGAGCTCGCGCAAGTGCTGACACTGACTGCTTCACAGACTGACTGAGCTAATCTGAAAATGCTTGACTGAAAAAGGGCCGTTGCCTACCAACAAGGTCAAGATTAAAAGTCCATACTCTTAACAAAAACTAAAACTTCACTGAAAAGGGACATTGCACAACAGGGATTAGGACTAGACAGTCAGCTGAGTTCAAAGACAAGTTTCCTTTACTGTGTGCTGATGAAAGTTAGTAGCCTAGGATTCAGTTTTAATTTCAAAGTTAATTTCATTGTTTGTTTTGAGTTGACCTTTAAATTCAGCTCAAGCAACTAACCTTGCTAGCTTTGCATACAGAATATTATTTTATGTTAGGCTATAGTGCAAAATTGTTTTTGGTTCATTATGAAAATGTGATGGGATGAACTGGACACCATATTCTCAGTAGCCTACCCTATTTAATGGGAAACAGCAAATCAGCAACTGTTGTTTACACACAAACATTGACTTTATTGACCTCAGAGATTACTTCTGTGTACTTATACTGTATATTATTCAACTCATCATGAGAAGACCTGTCATTCAAGCCTAATATGAAGGCTCTATGACGATTTTGAAAAAACTGCCTTTTAGAGCTCAAAATTGGCAGCCATCTTGGATTTGAAGGTAAAAAAATAAGCCAAATCATTATATAAACACCAAATATGTATTCCTTGACCAGAATAAGCTCTGAAACCATGTATTGTGCATCATTGTAGGTCAAACCATTAAAAAGTTCATTTCCACGGCAGACATTTTGGATTTTGGTCTCTCAAATATTTTCCCCGCCTTTTTTAAAAATACACCCCGGCTAAATTTGTTTATTAACCCTCCTAGATGACAAATCCATTGAGAAACGGACCTTCGCTCTCCACGGTCACGGAAGTGCCACAGATGACCCTACTAGTAGGTGAGAAAACGTGATGGATATGTAGCCTACTCTATTGGAAAACATCCTGACCTCTCCAGTGTTTCAATAGAGCATCGTTTGACCTATATACAGTAGCCTACACCGCCGGCCAGTCTTACCTTCCACCACTCCACAAAGAAACGGGCTCCTCTCCTCCATGCTGTCCCCGGCCCGCCTCGCTGCCGCCCTCCGCTGCCTGCCAGTCGGCCCCGAATGATGCGAGGGAAGACGAAACGCTCTCACCGTTTGTGTCGGCTAAATACCGCGGATATTCTTCATTCTTCTCCTCGGTCTGCCTCCTCCTCTCTCTCTCTCTCCCTCTTCCTCCTCTCTCTCTCTCTCTCTCTCTCTCCCTCTCCTTCCTCTCTCTCTATCTCTCCCTCCTATCTCTCTCTCTCTCTCTCCCTCCTCTCGCTACCCCCTCTCTCTCTCTCTCTCTCTCTCTCTCTCTCTCTCTCTCCTGCTCGCTCACTACACCGCTGCTGGGGTTCTCATCATGCCGCCTTCAGGTGCTAGTCGTAAGCAGGATAAATAAGGGTTGAAATAATACGTTGGTTTGTCGGTGGCTTTAAGTGCATTTGGCTGGAAATTGTAATTACAGTATGGTAAGACTGACTCTGGAAAGCTTGGTGGCTGTTGTTATTTTATAAATAAGGTAGGCTACTAACAAACAACAACAAGCCAAACAAAATAATGTCTATTAGGCTTGCAGTTAAATACGCATTAATTAGGCTAGCTGAATCT
This sequence comes from Poromitra crassiceps, assembly GCF_964638095.1. Taxonomy (NCBI): domain Eukaryota; kingdom Metazoa; phylum Chordata; class Actinopteri; order Beryciformes; family Melamphaidae; genus Poromitra; species Poromitra crassiceps. The sequence continues at coordinate 41,286,600 of NC_139628.1, forward strand.
ACATAATGTCTTTGGGCTATATTGTGTAGGCCTGGGAAGTGAAAGTCGTGTACCAAGCATCATCTTTTAGTTAAAATTGGCTAAGTGGTGTCTGGAGGTGTCTGTGATGGCGGTGTCAGTCGCAATTGTGAAGTCACTTGTGTGATGTCACTTGAGCAATTGTGATGTCATCAGTGATGTAATAAATCTTTGCTGGGGGGACACCCGAGAGGCAAGCAGTAGAGGACAGAGAGTAGGGGGACAGAATGTAGGGAAAACAGTGGGTGGACCCAAAACAAATTGAGCCTAGGCGGAGGCAGACACCCAAAACACACCCTCTGCAGGCAGGCATGCCCTGACCCTACAGAAGTTCCACCTATGAGTTCCACTCCAAAATGCTCCAAAAGTCCCTGCCCAAACCACAAGGGGGCAGCAGGGCATAACCTGAAAATGTCTGGCATCAGATAGTCTTACCTGGGAGAGGAGATTGAGAGAAAGGATGTTTTTATTTCTTTCTTGTGTTAAAGGAGAACTTCAGAGAAAAACAATGCTGATTTATTTTGCACATGATCTCACACATATCCTTAGACTGTAAACAGTTTAGCAGGCATTCATTACTTTGACAGTAACTGAGAGCTGATTTGAGTTAAGTTATATAAGTTAAGGACTGTGGAGATCAGAGCGGCCAGACAACACACACACACACACACGCGCGTGTGCGTGCGCGCACACGCACACACGCACACACACATACACACACACACACACACACACACACACACACACACACACACAGGAACTATTTTTACGTCTTTTTTATTTATTATCCAAATGAAATGAAATTATTCTGGAAAGTTTTGAAAAGTGGAAATGTTTTACGTTTTGTAAATAAATAAATTGTCTGTTCTTTGTAATAAAAAAATGTTTTGCTCTTTGTTTGCTCTCCTGGCAAAAAAAAAAATCTTCTGAAACCGTCCCCCCCCTCCCCCCAGCACCCACACACACCTTTTCTCGCCAATTGTACTTGCCCAATTTCCCCCTGCTGCCCCGGTCGCCGCTCCCCTCTGCCGATCTGGGGAGAGCCATAGACTAGCACCATGCTTCCTCCGACGCATGCACAGTTGTCCGCCGCTTCTTTTCACCTGACAGCGGGGAGCTTCACCGTAGGACGCAGCAAGTGGGACGATCACGCTAATCCCATCGGTTCCCTTACGTCCCGAACAGGTGCCCTGGCCGACCAGAGGAGGTGCTCAGGGCCGTAGCTAGCTATGAGGACGGGGAGGTCCGGACCTCCCCTAATATTTCAGAGATTTTTTTTAATATTTCAGAGATTTTTTATTATTTTTTTTATTATTATTTTTTAGCCTTTATTTAACCAGGTTTGTCCCATTGAGATCAAAGATCTCTTTTACAAGAGAGACCTGGCCAAGAAACAGCAGCAACACAAAGTTACAACAAACAAACACATAAACACATACAATTGAAAAACATTAAAATGATCAAATAAAACATTTGCATACAGACAGCCTGTTCTCAAGAGATTTTACCATAGCCTTAAAACCATTTAAGGTTACTAAGCTATTAAGTTTAAGATCAGACTGCAGACTGTTCCATGCGGTGGGTGCAGAGAACCTAAAAGTGTTTGTTAGTTACAATTATGTTGACAGGAGAGCTGAGCAGGTGGTGACATGAAAGAGAATATACTGAATAATGACATCACAACAGTATAATCCTAATGTTGATTTAAAATGATATATTACTCTAAATATGGCTTAAAAAGGGGGGGAAAAAAACTCAATCCGCCTCCCCTTGCTGGACCTCCCCTATTTCGGAACCCTGGCTACGGCCCTGGAGGTGCTATGCCCCTAATCCGGCTTCCCACCCACAGACACAGCCAATCCTGCCTGTATGGACCGACCGACCAAGCTGGAGGTAACATGGGACGCGAACCTGCGACCCTCGTGTTGGTAGGCAGGGAATCTACCCGGATCAAGATCAGTCCGGGTCAATTAAGGTACAGTAAACATGTCAGACTGATGGTAAGGAAGGCACTAATACCAGGAACAGGAATGCAATCAGGAAGACATTCAAGATTCAAGATTCAAGATTTTTATTGTCACTCCGTAGTACAAGTATCACGTGTGAAATTCTTGTGCTGTGACAGTGACTAAACACGGTGGTTCCCATGAAAATGCCTGCAATTATTTCCTTGTAGGTTTACGTGAGGTGATTGCCACCTGCGTGCCTACATATTCATACTCAGAGCCGGGCGGCAGGATTTTTTAAATGACATGACCTACACTGCCTCTGATTTGCTTACTCTGATATTTTACACTAAAACCTTAAAGGAGAATTTTTGTATTTTTCAAACTGGACCCGATTTTTATATCTGTTGTTTATGTGTATGACTAAGTCATGTTAGCAGGAATTTTTTTAATCGGGTGCAGTATTCACCAAGATCGCTTCAGTCGCTTTGCCCACATGTCCCTCGTGCCTCGCAGCCTGGAAGTACCTCCACTAAACAAGCTAGGTGGTGCTTCCCAGCGTTATTAAGACAGTAACACACTCGTTTGAGCATTTGTAAACATGGTGAAATGCAAACACTGACTACATTGAAACTGATGGTTAAATTCTCACAGGCCTGGTCCCAAATTACAGCAGACAGCGTATGCTGAGAGGAGAAGACCTTCTAAGGTTGCCGGCTAAGAGTGAAATTGGCTGAATGGGAAGAGTTGGCTAATTCTGATTCTGAAGCACTAACGCCACCTAATCAGCTGTTATGCAGGGGAGCTGGAAGGAGAGAAGGAGTGAATGAAAACAAGATCTTCCTCTCAGATTTTTTGCATAAGCTCCATTTCAATCAGGAAAGACTAAATATTTTGTGAACAATGGTTTATTTGCATGAGAGCAATTATTTAATTACAGTAATACATGTGAACAATGATTATGAAAAGTACTGTGCAAAGTATTTGGCACCTCATCCATTTCCTCATCCAAACTCGTCTGGGCTGCTTTTCTTGGGCACATGCAGCCAAGAAGCTGTTCCACTTCTTGCCTCTCCATGCTCATGCGTTTCATACAGAAGCTCTGTCATGTAAGATCATCTTGATATCTTATTAGTGTGTATCTAGTAGTGTGAGCTTGTTTGCGACTTGTTTGCGACTTGTTTGCGATCCTGCCGTCTGGCAGACACTACAGGAGCATCCGGTCCCGAACTAGCAGGTTCAGAGACAGTCTACCCCCCAAGCCATCAGGCTGCTGAACTTTTGACTGGCTGCCCCCCCCCCAACCCATATCAGTACTGCACTATAGCACACTTTTAATTTATGTGTGGATACTCTGTGTCTTGTGTGATTGATTGCTGTGCAATTGGGGTTTTGTTTTGTTTTTACCTACTTGTTTTTTACCAAGTATGTTTTATATATTTACTACAGTGAAGTTGAGTGGACTCTGAGTACAAGATTTTCATTGCAGGTGACAGATGTTTGCATTGTTGCCGGTATATGACAATAAACTTGAAACTTGAGAGAAGAAAATCGGTTAAGTTTCTCCTTATGTGTAAGATGCAACCTGATTTCAAAATTGGTTAGGATTTTAAAACTCCTGTTATCTGAGCCCTGCTTTAAGTCTGCAGCTTTATGATGAAGGGGTCAAGTAAATTTAAGTGCTACTGAACATATGTCATAATACAATGCCGTTCACTGTATGTATCCCCTGATCTTTGCTACACTTCAATTTAGATGCTTGAAACTTGATAAACATCATCAGTCTAAACTTCAATAATGAGAGACTAGTACAACAGTTCTTTAATGATACAATAAACAAATTAATTTTGCCGTATGACTCCATGATATAATGACGCGTCTCCTGAGATGATGAGAGTAGGACGTCAGTGATGAATAGGATAGAAAATCACCCATAGGGAATTCTTCAGGAGTCATGACGTTGGTGGTGGTCAGGGGAGGAGGTGGGGTGAAAACAACTGCTTCAGCGATGATGATCAGCAACTAAGGATGACACATAGCGCATATGCAACACATAGCAAACATAGTAAAAACATGGACTCTGATATACTACGCCGGTTAGGTGATTGACCCAGCAGGAAAGGAATAGCTTGAGGTGATTGGCTATTGCCACACAGGGGAAGCGTGGGAGACTGTGAATGGATGAGGAGACAGCATGAATGAAAGGGGTGTGCATAACAATGAATGAACAACCTCAAAGAAAGGGGGCGTGCCCTGTGATAACCTGAACTTGGCATTGGCTGCATAAGCATACTTCATTATTGAAATTAATCTAAACATCACTTGTTTAATAGGCCTATGGCTGTAATTCAAGATAAGTCTGCCTTTTTATTTCATTGGGTTTTTAGCCCTAGTTGCACTTTTCGTAGCACATCTTTACATGTTATAAAAGTGTATTAAGGCATTGTGTATTATTGCACTATTTTTTAAGAACCGATCCAGCCCCCCCACTCTCCCTCTCTTTAAAGAATGCCATATAGGCCTAAATAAATTACGCAGCCAATAAATAGACACATCTAAACATGTGTCCTTGTTTGCATTTGTGGAATTCAATCGTCATTCGATTCAAAACCAGAGAGAGCTGTATCCTCTAGTCCACACCCTGCTTTAATATACAGTGTTTCTGTGGTGATATAATGGAGATATGACAATCTAGTGTTTCCTATGGTGTTTTCTTGTGAAATGCGTGCCATGGCACGTGGGTAAACTGGCACTCCAGATCGCAAGCCAGAAGCGGAGCTCCGTGCCGCACCATGACCAGTGTGAATGACCTGATCACTGATTACGCCAGGTGAGCCGTATGGAAGCTTTTTATGTTTTGTTTTTATTTTTCCTGTTGTTCTTGTTTTTTGACATTTTTTGCTCGTGACCCTGTTCACACTCGGCAAACAGCTCTACTTGACTGACACGGCCAGTCTCCATTTCTCCAAAGTGGGACCGCGCCAGCTGCATTCTACTGCATGTAGTACACTGACTGTCGGCAAGTACCTCATACACCCCCCAAATAAAATAAAAATCCGAACTATCCCTTTAAGAAAGAGTAAAAAAAAGTGTCTCAATTAACATTTATTGATTTATTGATTTATTTGACATAACCTGTCCTTTTCAATGTTAAAGAAAAAGGAATTAGAAGCAAGTTCAGACTATCTGTTATGAAATAAAGAAACAAAGTGCATTACCAAAGTAAAGAATGAATCAACAGAATTATGTCTGGCCAGTCGCTGGCTGTCTATGGCGCAGAGCCGACACAATTTATACTACATGTAGTCAAGGAGACTCATTTAATCAAAGCATATAAGTGAAATTAAAATGACTATGTTTGAAAGATACAAAAAAGTACAAGGGCACAAAAATCTATTCAATTACATTAAGATCTGACTGTATCTGTGTATCTGTGTGCAATGTGACCACAAACAGAGCAAGCAGGTTGGCATTGACTATCAGGGCATACCTTTCCATCCATCCATCCATCCATCCATCCATCTTTTTTTTTTGCTGCACCCTGATGGAATGCATGTTGCAAAAACATTCCGCTTTTACTTCCTGATTCCTGCATATCTGCGGTTATTACAGGAGTATGTCCCCTAATGATAACTCTCAGTGAGAGTCAGCAGCGCAGCATCGACACGCCATTCTCACACAAAACAAGCATTTCCCCGAGGCACAAACATCACACAGTCACTCAAGGCTCAAGGCTGTTTGAAAAAGGGCTGAGCACTGCATGACAAGGGAAAAGAGGTGAGAAGAAAATGATCATTATTCATCATTATTATGTACGGTACTTAAAATTGTGTTTTAAACACTAAAAAGTGTTTACGGCTTAAAGGAAATGTACTGAGCATTGACACTGTTGCATAAATGCAAATGCATCTCATCTGCAAGACAAATCTGAAGTAGACAACTTGAGTTTGCCCATGTGTGAGAAAATAACGACCATAACTCAACCAAAAATGGAATAATGTTGTGTATATTTATGTTCAAAGGTTAAAAGCATGGCTTATGGGCTGCTCATCTTGCTGCTCACAGGTCAGTGCCTCTTAATTGATTGTTATGACTGTTTTGATATTTGAAATACAGTGGACTCCTCTTATTGATCACTTTGGGACGGATCAAATTGATCACTATAAGATGATCATTATAACCGATTTTTTTCTTTTTCTTTATTTCTCATGCAGATTATGATCTAATTGACATTTGTATATTTATGAATACAGCACATATAAAGTAATGAAACAGACAGCTTCACTATTTACTGAATGTTGTTGACTTTAAAAATCCATACAGTAAGTTAGTCTAGGCCTCCAGCTGTTTCAAACACAGCGGTCTCGCATAGACAGAGACGCCCCAATCTCTCCATATACAGACAGATATATATTGCTGCTGTACCTCGTTGGCTCATTTTTGGCAGTTTGTATGTAAAAAGAAATAAACAATATATAGATTTACTGTAGTTCATTCAAGAACACTCAAGTCATAGAATTAACCATTTATTGCATAAATGAATATAATGCATACAATTATGTTTGGCGTTGAAGGCTCCGCTCTTATAATTAATTTAATATTTAATTTAATATTTAATTAATTTAATTCTCTTTAATTTAATGTAGCTTTCTTGAAAGTGTGGCAGGACTCAGTGAAATAAAGTATTTCTGTACTGTAATTGACACATACTAACAACAGAGCTATATGAATGTACTGTAAACAAAAACATTGTGAAGGACCCAATTGGAGTACTGCTTACTTACTTATGGCAGTCCATTGAAAAATCAACATTTAGAAATTCTGATGGCAAATTCTGTTGAGTAGTGTCCACAGGATTGTTCGAGCCATTGTATTGAAGGGCTTTTTCAGACTGCAATGTATACATCCTGGTTTTGTTCCTTGTGCTTCTATGCTGGATTTTAGTGGATTACAAAGATCTCGTACCCCGGGAGAGTTAAGTTGTTTTAAAAATACTTATTTACTTGGTGGTGTTTGTCTGTCACATGTAGTTCATTGTTAGTTATTGATTTTAAAAGAGCAGCTATAGAGCCGATAGCATCGGGGTGAGGCTTGAGGAAAGCAACATGTGACGCGTATAAGATTCACGTCAAGAGTGATTTTACTTGATGTGCAATATTGCTATGTTGTGCCCTGAGGGGATGTAACTTCGCTGAGTTGCCGTGCAGTATTTGCAGTGCCCTAAAGGGGTGCGTGACCATGTAGTTAGTTTCTGTGTGGCGAGTGCCCAGACACCTGTGTCCAGCCCATGTTGACGGCACTGAAGGGGAGTTTAGGACTCAGACTTTGTCTGATATACACCTGTGTGCAGAACTGTTTTGCTGCATGGATTGGTGTTATAGGTTTCCTCTTCCTTTGTGTGCATAGTAGAAAAATGATGTGTGCGGGCGCTGTACATTCTCACATCTGAGACACGGTTTATTACACTGACCCTGGCCTGAGACTGGAAGGATGTTGTCAGTAATGTGTGTTGTAAGGTCGAAGCAGCATCATGCATGCTAGCACTTTGCTAACTCATACAGGCCAAGTCCAATGTCTGAAGTGCTCTACCACAGCTTTACTTTACTTTACTTTATTTCATTTAGGAGACGCTTTTGTCCAAAGCGACGTACATCTGAGTTAGTACAAGCAATAAATGAATCAGAGGATAACATGAATAAGAGACAACATAATAAAAACATGAAAACAAGGTGTAGCTACAGAGTGTGCACTGCGTATGATTAGCCATCATTCATGTTCCATATTCAACATCATGCATGCAAAGACATTCATACACATCTATTATCATGTTCATTCAAGTCATTCATGCATATCAGTGTGAAGGTGTTCACGGACAAGCTGGGTCTTGAGTCTTTTCTTAAAATTGGAAAGAGACTCAGCAGATCGGATAGAGTTTGGTAAGTCGTTCCGCCACCTGGGAACTACAGAGGAGAAGAGTTTAGATAGAGCTCACTTTGAGGTAGTAGTTTAACTGGTTCCTTTCCCTCTGTGGTTCAGCCGTGACAGTGGAGAGAGAATGAAATGTGATCTGCCACAAGCTGTGGTGGCCAATTTGCTGTCATGATGAGATTTACAGTATCATGGTGCTACCCCCATTGCTGCTGTCTTTTAGTTCCCTTTAGTCTTTTAGTTGTTGTTGTTTTTAGTTGGTTTTTTGTATGTTTTTATTGCTGTCAATTGTTGTTTTAGCTGGTTGTAGTTTAGATTTTATTTATTTTAATTTAACTTAATAGAGCTGTTTTGTGGTTTTTGGTATTCTTAATCCCTAATAGTTCTATTTTTTATGCTATAGTTTTTAGGTTACTTCGTACTGAGACCTGAGTACTACATTTCCCTCATTATGTTTGGCATGATGAATGACAATAAAGTATCCTTGATCCCTGATCCTTGAAATCCCCACTGCAAAAAAAAACTCTTAACTTAACTTATCTTAAGTAATTTATTGCATCCTAAAATTGTAATTTTCTTAAAACACTCAAATATGTTTAACTTCTTTCCAAAATGCTATAACCACCAAACCATGTATGAGTGTTTGTGATGGAGATTAAAAAAAATCAACAATGAGGAAAGAAACTTCCTGATAGTACAGAGATGTGGGCTTTAGATCAGAGGTTTTCACAGTGGGAGGTGGGCTTCCCCTGCGGGGCTCCAAACAGTTTCAGGCTAGGCTCAGGTAATGGAAGTGAAAAATATTACAATAGACAGACAGGTCCTCTTCTCTCAAGTGCTGATGCTTGTTTTCACGTTTTCATGCATGCCCACAGACTTTGAAAACCCCCGCTGTAGAATGACTCTGGAGTATTTTGTACTAACACTGTACCCTGAAATAACGAAATATGTACCCAGTACCTAGTGGAAAAAAAAACTAAATTATTACACCCAAAATTGTTACACCCAAACTTCAATATTATTGCTCAGTAGGTCATCTACCCGGTAATAATAGAATAGGTACCCCCTTATTCCATAACTTCAGATCTCGTTCCCCAGTACGCATCAGGGGTGGGAACCACTAGAGCAGCGGTAGTCAAATGGGGGTCCGGGGAACCCCAGGGGTCCTTGAGGGGGTTCCAAGGGGTCCCCAGCCAAAAGGGGGGTAATTTATTTTAGCTATAATTCCATTCATAAGTAACACAATGACTATTTTGGTCATGGGTTTTATACACTTTCTGTAATAAAACATCTAAAAGCATCAATCTTATTATCATATGGGGGACCATGGGACAAAAAAAGAAAGAAAAATAGAAAAAAACAGTACTGTCTGCAGGGCCCACGGCAGTATCGTGATAATATTATAATTTCATGACGATACGATATTATCAGAATACTTAGGTCACAATATACAATATTACTGCGATTTAAAAAAATATTGCGATGTCAACATCTTTTTGATCTAGATCAAGTTTCCAGTCTGTTCATCTCACTTCAATCAATTTTTTTTGTCATTTACTTGTCATTCACTTTTATTGTCAAGCAGACAGATTGACCAATACTGTCATAAAACCTGTCAATGTTGCATGCACCTGACAAGTTATATAATAAATTATTATACTATATATATGTATTGGTACATAGCTACATACTGTACACCGTTCATGCAAAAGATTACACTGTAACTCTGAAGTAATTACGCTGTACTGTATGTTGCAGGCTGTAATCTGGATTATTCATGTGAAAAGCATACACCAGTTCGAATAAAACTAAGCAGATAGAAAAATGTGCTTTGTTTGTAGGAGCACTGGTCAATGTTGCCTCTGCCCAGTCCCGCCAGTACCACTTTGTTAACACATCAGCGAACTGGACCACAGCACAGAGCTTCTGCAGAGAGTCATACACCGACCTGGCCACCATAGAAGACGCAGCAGACCTCAGAAACGCGGTTAACAGCACCCCATCCAGCTACCCAGGCAAGTTCTTGATATTTGAATCTATAGAAGGATAAGTCCACATTGTGCAGATTTGGATAATCATTTATAGTATGAATTTGGTTTTGTACAGTCAAGGCGTGGATTGGTCTTTATGATGAATTGGTGAACAGCTGGAGATGGTCCTTCAATAACGATAGCTTCTATGGCGAAGGGGAGGAAGAGTTTAAAAACTGGTATACCACCGATTCCTTCAGTGTACAGCCCAACAACATTGGAGGACAATCGTACTGCGTGGAGATTTTCACTGGGAGTCCAAGCCAACCATACTATGGCACCTGGGGAGACACTGATTGCAGTGTTAGCCGCCGCTTTGTGTGCTACAATGGTGAGTCCTTAATGTCTAACAAGACTGAATAAATAAACTCCACCAAAATTTCCAAAAATATCAAACCAAGCTGGTCTTTTTCGCTTCGTTAGATGATGCTTTCTTTGTGACTCACTTTGTGACATTGTGACCTATGGTCTAAAAAGATTTATAGGAAAATAAGTGTTTTCACTGTGGACTGATTGATGATTATTGTTTATAATTCTTCTCTCTATATTTCCAGGTATGGGGGCGGATGGAAATATAAGATTTGTTAAGAGCACGGATGAAAAGAGTTGGACCGAAGCTCAGACATATTGCAGGGAGAATTATGTAGATCTGGCCAGGTATGCATCATCCAGACTCTAGGAAGTGGTAAGGTGCCGTGTCTATATGCCGACAGCCCGCAGTGCCGATAGCCCACAAGCAGAACCAGCTGCGAGGCGGCATGCAGCATGTCGGTGGACCGGTTAGAGCTCCTGCACGGCTCCAGCGTGGTGGGCTTCAGCCCAAACCCTCACTCTAACCCTCACCCTCACCCTCACCATAACCCCTAACCCTCACCCTAACCCTCACCGTAACCCCTAACCCTCACCCTAAACCCTAACCCTCACCATAACCCTTAACCCTCACCCTAACCCCTAACCCTCACCATAACCCTTAACCCTCACCGTAACCCTCACCCTCACTCTAACCCCTAACCCTCACCCTCACCCCTCACCCTCACCCTAACCCTCACCCTCACCCTCACCATAACCCCTAACCCTCACCGTAACCCCTAACCCTCACCGTAACCCCTAACCCTCATCCTAACCCCTAACCCATAACCCTTAACCCTCACCCTAACCCCTAACCCTCACCGTAACCCTTAACCCTCACCCTAACCCCTCACCCTCACTCTAACCCCTAACCCTCACCCTAACCCCTAACCCTCACCGTAACCCTTAACCCTCACCCTAACCCCTAACCCTCACCGTAACCCTTAACCCTCACCGTAACCCTCACCCTCACTCTAACCCCTAACCCTCACCGTAACCCCTAACCCTCACCCTAACCCCTAACCCTCACCGTAACCCCTAACCCTCACCCTAAACCCTAACCCTCACCCTAACCCCTAACCCTCAACGTAACCCCTAACCCTCACCGTAACCCCTAACCCCTAACCCTCACCGTAACCCCTAACCCTCACCCTAACCCTAACCCTCACCGTAACCCTTAACCCTCACCCTCACTCTAACCCCTAAGCCTACTGGGCTGTCGGCATTGCAGGCTGTCGGCATTGCGGGTGGTCGGCATAGCGGGCGGACCCCAGTTGTAAACTGGTGTACCTTAGAGTGTAGCCCACCTTTTGTTTTGTTGTTTAAATCAGAAAAATGAAGATCAAACCAGTAGTTTTCTCGTTAAAATTAAACAGGAATATCTTTCAGGCCTCTATGGCTCTGGGCTTTACATTTCTTTCTTTTAGTTGATGGTAGTATTAGTCATATAGAAATTGATTTATTCAACTGTTGTTTACTGTTACAAAATATTACCAAATACTTACATAGAAACAGAAAAGGCTCTAGTCTCAGACAATCAATAAGTTGACATACCTTAAAAAGTGTGCATGTTATGTTTCCCCATCAGTGTGAGAAATCAGACAGAAAATGACATCATCACGGCCGTGGCAGGTTCAGACTTTGTGTGGATCGGCCTTTACCGGGAGAAACTGTGGTCTGATGGAAGCAACTCACTCTTTCGAAACTGGAGCAGCGGGGAACCGAACAGCAACGGGGCGCTATGTGTCGCCTTCAATACGGAAGGGTGGTCAGATGATCTCTGTTCCACAAGTCTCCCATTCATCTGTTACACAGCCAGTAATGACATCTCATCTCTCGTCTCTCTGTTTCTGTCTGTGTTCTCTCTCGACACAGTCAAATTAAGCACTTGTCTAGTGGTCACAATACTATCAACAATGAAGCCTTATTTGTTGATTTAGAGTAGAATTTAACCTTCAAAATGGAATTCACATTATTTGTAACATGAGAGGTAGAAGAATCTATGTTCAGAGTTGTAAGCATACAGGACTACATGCACGATCTGATTTCACCAAGTAACAGTTGTTCCTGGACCAACATTTCCTCCTTGTATGGGCTGGGGAAACCCCGCCCCGAACTCATTTGATGGGCGCCACAATTGCTTCTTCCTTAAAACGTGCGGGAAGGAAACAAACGTGGTTAAGATTAGGGTTAGGGTGTGAAAAAGGTGCAGCTGTCGGTGAGCTTGGTCCTATGGCTAAATGGACAAGGTGCATGCCTTCCAATCTGAGGGCTGGGGTTCGACTACCGATCGAACCACACACATTTCTATAAAGCATTAGGGTTAGACATTAGGTTTAGGCAAGTACAACAATGTGGTTAGGGTTAGGGTTTGGGTCTGGTTGTCGTTAGATAAGAAAACCCTAATTTTAACCACATCTTTTTTACTTGCCGCACGTTTTCAGGAAGAAGCAATTGCGGCGACCAATCAAATGAGTTCGGGGCGGGGTTTTCCTGGCCCATACGAAGAAATGTTGGTCCAGGAACAACTGTTACTTGGTGAAATCAGTTCATGTGGACTGCACACACAAACCTGTTTAATCTAAGGAGCGATAGTGATAAAATGATGAAAACTGTTCAATGGTTGAAAGCTTAGCATAAATACAATGATCTCATTATTCCGTTTTCCAGGCAAAACAAAAGCAATGAAACTAATATTAAAATAAAAGTCATTATGCCTGTCGTCCTTTTTGTCTTAGTTCCCCCCAATGCAGAAGGCTTCAGATCAACAGGACAAAATCAGACTAGTATCAGTCTGCAGTGGAATAAAGTGAACATCACCGTCAACTATATTCTCCAGTTTGATGATGTACAGATAAGCATCACTGCACCAGTAGGAGATGGACCAGTAACTCACACAGTCACATCGCTCTCTCCTGAGACTGAATACACATTCACTCTCTTCACTGTGTCTGAGAAAGCCAACAGCAGTGGAGTCAGAATTACAGCAGTCACGGGTGAGACATTTGACGTGATCACACATGCAATTGCAAGGGAGGCTATACATGTAGAGATGTACCAACACTGAACATATGATGTATTTCTTGGGCACCAAAAACTGGAGTGCACGATTGTGTCAAACATTTGCCGTTCCGAACTGTATGACTCGCCTCAATGCAATTAAACTGAGGATTTTTTTTCCTAATATCCAGCACTCATCACCTGCGTTCAAATTCGAAAATCTTCTAAATAGTGTGGTTATTTTCCAATCCTCAATCACATCTATGAAGTCTGACGTTCTACATTAAAATGTCGGACATCAAAGACCCTACATTAATAATCCTACTGAAGGACAAGCTTTTGCTGTCACCTGGTCAAAGTTCCCATCCAAATCTGCCTTATACTGTATCATGCCTGTTCAGCCTTCAAGTTACATCATTTCGGGATAGAAAATGGCACTAGTGAAAGTAACCTACAGCAATAGTTAGGATGTCCTTATGCTTAACTTCACTTCGGTCACGCTTTCTGTTTCAGTTTCTTTCAATGCAGAAGGCTTCAGCTCAACATCACAAAATGAGACTAGTATCTCGCTGCAGTGGAATAAAGTCAACGGCATTGACGTCTTCTATTTTCTCCTGGTGGATGGACGTTTCTTGAACGTCAGCATCACTGCACCAGTAGGAGATGGACCAGTAACTCACACAGTGACATCTCTCACTGCTGGGACGCAATACACATTCACTCTGCACACTTTGTCGAGCCCAAGTTTCTTCAGCAGTGGAGTCAACATTACTGCAGTCACAGGTAAGACATCTGACTTGACCACATGCAACTGCAAGGAAAGCTATACAAAAATGCACCAGCACTGAAAATACATTGTATTTACTGCGCAATTAGGTTCCATTCATGTAGGGATGCACAATGGCCAACTTAGCAGCCAAGAGGGACACTGATTATTTTTGAGGTCTTTGTTGATGAATGGCATCACTCCTGTTTTTCTGCTTCAGCTCCTCTCAATGCAGAAGGCTTCAGATCAACAGGACAAAATGAGACTGGTATCTCTCTGCAGTGGAATAAAGTCAACAGCACTGTCAACTATATTCTGCAGTTTGATGGTGCAGAGATCAACATTACTGCACCAGTAGGAGATGGACCAGTAAATCACACAGTGTCATCTCTCACTGCTGGAACTGAATACACATTCGCTCTCTTCACTGTGTTTGAGAATGTCAGAAGCAGAGGAATCAACATTACTGCAGTCACTGGTAAGATACACACACACACACACACACACACACACACACACACACACACACACACACACACACACACACACACACACACACACACACACACACACACACACACACACACACACACACACACACACACACACACACACACACCAACAGTGTTTGCATGCTCCAATGGGTATCAACACTAGTCTATAGGATGTCCATTAAAAATGTAGGAAATCAAAGTTTGTACATCAAGAATCCTACTGGATGACAAGCCTTTGCTGTCACCTGGTCAGTGTTCCCACCTGAATCTGCTTTCTGTCACGCCTATTGAACATTCAAATGACATAATTTGGGGATGGCAAACGACACTAATGAATGTACCCTACAGCAATACTTAGGATGTGTGACAACTGGTACTTATGTTTAACTTCACTTCGGTCATGCTTTCTGTCTCAGTCCCTCTCAATGCAGAAGGCTTCAGATCAACTGCACAAGAGGAGACTGGAATCTCTCTGCAGTGGAATAAAGTCAACAGCACTGTCAACTATATTCTGCAGTTTGATGGTACAGAGATAAACATCACTGCACCAGTAGGAGATGGATCAGTATCTCACACAGTGTCATCTCTCACTGCTGGGACGCAATACACATTCACTCTCTTCACTGTGTTTGAGAATGTCAGAAGCAGTGGAGTCAACATTACTGCAGTTACTGGTAAGACATCTCACTTGATCACACATGCAACTACAAGGCGGGCTATACATGTAGATGCACCAACACTGAACATATATGATGTATTTAATAGGCACCAAAAACTGGAGTGCACAATGGTGTCAAACATTTGCCTTTCTGAACTGTATGAGTCGCCTCAATGCAATTAAACTGAGAGAGGAAAAATGGCCCTGAGAGTAATATCCAGCACTCATCACCTGTGTTCAAATTTGGAAATCTTCTAAATAGTGTGGTTATTTTCCAATCTCCAATCACATCTATGAAGGCTGACCTTACATTAATAATTCTACTGAAGGACAAGCCTTTGCTGTCACCTGGTCAAAGTTCCCATCCAAATCTGCCTTATACTGTATCATGCCTGTTCAGCCTTCAAGTTATATCATTTCGGGATAGAAAATGGCACTAGTGAAAGTAACCTACAGCAATAGTTAGGATGTCCTTATGTTTAACTTCACTTCGGCCACGCTTTCTGTTTCAGTTCCTCTCAATGCAGAAGGCTTCAGCTCAACATCACAAAATGAGACTAGTATCTCGCTGCAGTGGAATAAAGTCAACAGCATTGTCGACTATATTCTCCAGTTGGATGGTACAGAGATAACCATCACTGCACCAGTAGGAGGTGGATCAGTATCTCACACAGTGACATCCCGGACGGCTGGGACTGAATACACATTCACTCTCTTCACTGTTTTTGAGAATGTCAGAAGCAGTGGAGTCACCATTACTGCAGTCACAGGTAAGACATCTGACTTGTCCACATACAACAAGGTGGGCTATTCATAGCTTTCAAGGGGCATTACGTGCTGCCGGGAACGCCCACCTGACGGTCAAAAAACAAACTTGTTCATTCGCTGCAAGCCGCGTCGACTAGTTTCTCACGCTGTGTTTGTTCAGCCGTTTGTACACACGTCTTTGCGGCCAACATTTCCTCAAAGGTAAGCTCAAGTAACGTTACAATAATGATTAAAATACCCCGTTAACGTTACTTGAGCTTACCTTTGATGAAATGTTGGCCGCAAAGACGTGTGTACTTTGATGGTAGCCATTTGCCCTCCCCAGCGACTGAACCACGTCTAATCGCACAAATCCACAACCTCCACCTTTCTGAGTTTTCTTTCTCCGACGGCATTCTGTAAAAGCACAAGCCAGGCGTGTCTCCTCGTCGGTTAGTGCAACCGATAGCACAACAGTTATCCGGCATTTTGGCTGAACAAACAGCGTGAGAAACTAGTGACTCGGCTGCCAGCGGAATGAACAAGTTTTTTTTTTGCCCGCCAGGTGGGCGTTCCCGGCAGCACGTAACGCCCCTTGAAAGCTATGAATACAAAGATGCACCAACACTGAAAATACATTGTATTTACTAGTGGGCATTGGGCAATATGTTCCATTCATGTGGGGATGCCGAATGGAGCAACTTAACAGCAACAGGGACACTGACTATTTAAAGTCCATGTTGATGAATGGCATCATTCCTGTTGTTCTGCTTCAGCTCCTCTCAATGCAGAAGGCTTCAGATCAACGGGACAAAATGAGACTGGAATCACACTGCAGTGGAATAAAGTCAACAGCACTGTCAACTATATTCTCCAGTTTGATGGTACAGAGATAAACATCACTGCACCAGTAGGAGATGGACCAGTAACTCACAGAGTCCCATTTCTGACTCCTGGGACGCAATACACATTCACTCTCTTCACTGTGTTTGAGAATGTCAGAAGCAGTGGAGTCAACATTACTGCACTCACTGGTAAGACATCTAACTTGTCCACATGCAACAAGGCGGGCTATACAAACATGCACCATCATTGAAAATACATTGTATTTACTAGTGGGAAATAGGTTCTATTGATGTGGGGATGCCCAATGGCGCAACTTAACAGCAACAGGGACACTGACTATTTGAAGTGCTTGTTGATGAATGGCATCACTCCTGTTTTTCTGCTTCAGTTCCTCTCAATGCAGAAGGCTTCAGATCAACGGGACAAAATGAGACTGGTATCACTCTGCAGTGGAATAAAGTCAACAGCACTGTCAACTATATTCTCCAGTTTGATGGTGTAGAGATCAACATTACTGCACCAGAAGGAGATGGACCAGTAACTCACAAAGTCTCATTTCTCAGTGCTGGAACTGAATACACATTCACTCTCTTCACTGTGTTTGAGAATGTCAGAAGCAGTGGAATCAACATTACTGCAGTCACTGGTAAGATACACACACACACACACACACACACACACACACACACACACACACACACACACACACACACACACACACACACACATACACACACACACACACACAGAGACACACAAACAAACAAACAAACAAACAAACAAACAGTGATTGTATGCTTTAATGTGTATCAGGTATTAGTGCTAGCACTACCCACAGCAGCCAACAGGTGACCCACAAACACACACGTGTTTGCATGCTTTAATGGATATCAGCAATTAGTAATAGCGCTACCCACTGCATCCAGCAGGTGTCACACACACACACACACACACACACACACACACACACACACACACACACACACACACACACACACACACACACACACACACATGCACACACCAACAGTGTTTGCATGCTCCAATGGGTATCAGCACTATTCTATATGATGTCCATTGAAAATGTAGGAAATCTAAGTTTGTACATCAAGAATCCTACTGGATGACAAGCCTTTGCTGTCACCTGGTCAGTGTTCCCACCTGAATCTGCTTTCTGTCACGCCTATTGAACATTCAAATGACATCATTTGGGGATGGCAAACGACACTAATGAATGTACCCTACAGCAATACTTAGGATGTGTGACAACTGGTCCTGATGTTTAACTTCACTTCGGTCATGCTTTCTGTCTCAGTCCCTCTCAATGCAGAAGGCTTCAGATCAACTGCACAAGAGGAGACTGGAATCTCTCTGCAGTGGAACAAATTAAACAGCACTGTCAACTATATTCTGCAGTTTGATGGTACAGAGATAAACATTACTGCACCAGTAGGAGATGGACCAGTAAATCACACAGTGTCATCTCTCACTGCTGGAACTGAATACACATTCACTCTCTTCACTGTGTTTGAGAATGTCAGAAGCAGTGGAGTCAACATTACTGCAGTCACTGGTAAGACATCTCACTTGATCACACATGCAACTGCAAGGTGGGCTATACATGTAGATGCACCAACACTGAACATATTTATTGGGCACCAAAAACTGGAGTGCACAATGGTGTCAAACATTTGCCTTTCTGAACTGTATGAGTCGTCTCAATGCAATTAAACTGAGAGAGGAAAAATGGCCCTGAGAGTAATATCCAGCACTCATCACCTGTGTTCAAATTTGGAAATCTTCTAAATAGTGTGGTTATTTTCCAATCTCCAATCACATCTATGAAGGCTGACCTTACATTAATAATTCTACTGAAGGACAAGCCTTTGCTGTCACCTGGTCAAAGTTCCCATCCAAATCTGCCTTATACTGTATCATGCCTGTTCAGCCTTCAAGTTATATCATTTCGGGATAGAAAATGGCACTAGTGAAAGTAACCTATAGCAATAGTTAGGATGTCCTTATGTTTAACTTCACTTCGGCCACGCTTTCTGTTTCAGTTCCTCTCAATGCAGAAGGCTTCAGCTCAACATCACAAAATGAGACTAGTATCTCGCTGCAGTGGAATAAAGTCAACAGCATTGTCGACTATATTCTCCAGTTGGATGGTACAGAGATAACCATCACTGCACCAGTAGGAGGTGGACCAGTATCTCACACAGTGACATCCCGGACGGCTGGGACTGAATACACCTTCACTCTCTTCACTGTTTTTGAGAATGTCAGAAGCATTGCAGTCAGCATTAATGCAGTCACAGGTAAGACATCTGACTTGTCCACATACAACAAGGCGGGCTATACAAACATGCACCATCATTGGAAATACATTGTATTTACTAGTGGGCAATAGGTTCTATTCATGTGGGGATGCCCAATGGCGCAACTTAACAGCAACAGGGACACTGACTATTTGAAGTGCTTGTTGATGAATGGCATCACTCCTGTTTTTCTGCTTCAGCTCCTCTCAATGCAGAAGGCTTCAGATCAACGGGACAAAATGAGACTGGAATCACACTGCAGTGGAATAAAGTCAACAGCACTGTCAACTATATTCTCCAGTTTGATGGTGCAGAGATCAACATTACTGCACCAGTAGGAGGTGGATCAGTATCTCACACAGTGACATCCCGGATGGCTGGGACTGAATACACATTCACTCTCTTCACTGTGTTTGAGAATGTCAGAAGCAGTGGAATCAACATTACTGCAGTCACTGGTAAGATACACACACACACACACACACACACGCACACACACACACACACACACACACACACACACACACACACACACACAAACAGTGATTGCATGCTTTAATGTGTATCAGGAATTAGTGCTAGCACTACCCACAGCAGCCAACAGGTGACACACAAACACACACAGGGTGTTTGCATGCTTTAATGGGCACCATCAATTAGTGATAGCACTACCCACTGCATTCAGCAGGTGTCACACACACACACACACACACACACACACCAACAGTGATTGCATGCTCCAATGGGTATCAGCACTAGTCTATAGGATGTCCATTAAAAATGTAGGACATCAAAGTTTGTACATAAAGAATCCTACTGGATGACAAGCCTTTGCTGTCACCTGGTCAGTGTTCCCACCTGAATCTGCTTTCTGTCACGCCTATTGAACAGAAAATGGGACTAGTGAAAGTAAGCTACAGCAATAGTTAGGATGTCCGTATGTTTAACTTAACTTTTGTCACGTTTCTGTTTCAGTTCCTCTCAATGCAGAAGGCTTCAGCTCAACATCACAAAATGAGACTAGTATCTCCCTGCAGTGGAATAAAGTCAACAGCATTGTCGACTATATTCTCCAGTTTGATGGTACAGAGATAAGCATCACTGCACCAGTAGGAGGTGGACCAGTAACTCACAGAGTCCCATTTCTCAGTGCTGGGACTGAATACACATTCACTCTCTTCACTGTTTTTGAGAATGTCAGAAGCAGTGGAATCAACATTACTGCAGTCACTGGTAAGACATCTCACTTGTCCACATACAACCAGGCGGGCTATACAAACATGCACCATCATTGGAAATACATTGTATTTACTAGTGGGCAATAGGTTCTATTCATGTGGGGATGCCGAATGGAGCAACTTAACTATTTAAGTCTATTTAAAGTCCTTGTTGATGAATGGCATCACTCCTGTTTTTCTGCTTCAGCTCCTCTCAATGCAGAAGGCTTCAGATCAACGGGACAAAATGAGACTGGAATCACACTGCAGTGGAATAAAGTCAACAGCACTGGCAACTATATTCTCCAGTTTGATGGTGCAGAGATCAACATTACTGCACCAGAAGGAGATGGACCAGTAACTCACAAAGTCTCATTTCTCAGTGCTGGAACTGAATACACATTCACTCTCTTCACTGTGTTTGAGAATGTCAGAAGCAGTGGAATCAACATTACTGCAGTCACTGGTAAGATACACACACACACACACACACACACACACACACACACACACACACACACACACACACACACACACACACACACACAAACTGTGATTGCATGCTTTAATGTGTATCAGGAATTAGTGCTAGCACTACCCACAGCACCCAACAGGTGACCCACAAACACACCAACAGTGATTGCATGCTCCAATGGCTATCAACACTAGTCTATAGGATGTCCATTAAAAATGTAGGAAATCTAAGTTTGTACATCAAGAATCCTACTGGATGACAAGCCTTTGCTGTCACCTGGTCAGTGTTCCCACCTGAATCTGCTTTTTGTCACGCCTATTGAACATTCAAATGACATCATTTGCGGATGGCAAATGACACTAATGAATGTACCCTACAGCAATACTTAGGATGTGTGACAACTGGTCCTTATGTTTAACTTCACTTCGGTCATGCTTTCTGTCTCAGTCCCTCTCAATGCAGAAGGCTTCAGATCAACTGCACAAGAGGAGACTGGAATCTCTCTGCAGTGGAACAAATTAAACAGCACTGTCAACTATATTCTGCAGTTTGATGGTACAGAGATAAACATCACTGCCCCAGTGGGAGATGGACCAGTAACTCACAGAGTCCCATTTCTGACTCCTGGGACTGAATACACATTCACTCTCTTCACTGTGTTTGAGAATGTCAGAAGCAGTGGAGTCAACATTACTGCAGTCACTGGTAAGACATCTCACTTGATCACACATGCAACTGCAAGGTGGGCTATACATTTAGAGGCACCAACACTGAACATATTTATTGGGCACCAAAAACTGGAGTGCACGATTGTGTCAAACATTTGCCTTTCCGAACTGTATGACTCGCCTCAATGCAATTAAACTGAGAGAGGAAAAATGGCCCTGAGACTAATATCCAGCACTCATCACCTGTGTTCAAATTCTGAAATCTTCTAAATAGTGTGGTTATTTTCCAATCCCCAAACACATCTATGAAGTCTGACGTTCTTCATTAAAATGTTGGACATCAAAGACCCTACATTAATAATCCTACTGAAGGACAAGCTTTTGCTGTCACCTGGTCAAAGTTCCCATCCAAATCTGCCTTATACTGTATCATGCCTGTTCAGCCTTCAAGTTACATCATTTCGGGATAGAAAATGGGACTAGTGAAAGTGACCTACAGCAATAGTTAGGATGTCCGTATGTTTAACTTAACTTTTGTCACGTTTCTGTTTCAGTTCCTCTCAATGCAGAAGGCTTCAGCTCAACATCACAAAATGAGACTAGTATCTCGCTGCAGTGGAATAAAGTCAACAGCATTGTCGACTATATTCTCCAGTTTGATGGTACAGAGATAAGCATCACTGCACCAGTAGGAGGAGGATCAGTATCTCACACAGTGACATCACGGACAGCTGGGACAGAATACACATTCACTCTCTTCACTGTTTTTGAGAATGTCAGAAGCAGTGGAGTCAACATTACTGCCGTCACAGGTAAGACATCTAACTTGTCCACATACAACAAGGCGGGCTATACAAACATGCACCATCATTGGAAATACATTGTATTTACTAGTGGGCAATAGGTTCTATTCATGTGGGGATGCCGAATGGAGCAACTTAACAGCAACAGGGACACTGACTATTTAAAGTCCTTGTTGATGAATGGCATCACTCCTGTTTTTCTGCTTCAGCTCCTCTCAATGCAGAAGGCTTCAGATCAACGGGACAAAATGAGACCAGTATCTCTCTGCAGTGGAATAAAGTCAACAGCACTGTCAACTATATTCTCCAGTTTGATGGTGCAGAGATCAACATTACTGCACCAGAAGGAGATGGACCAGTAACTCACAAAGTCTCATTTCTCAGTGCTGGGACTGAATACACATTCACTCTCTTCACTGTGTTTGAGAATGTCAGAAGCAGTGGAATCAACATTACTGCAGTCACTGGTAAGATACACACACACACACACACACACAACACACACACACACACACACACACACACACACACACACACACACACACACACACACACACACACACACACACACACACACACACACACACACACACCAACAGTGTTTGCATGCTCCAATGGGTATCAGCACTATTCTATATGAAGACCATTAAAAATGTAGGACATCTAAGTTTGTACATCAAGAATCCTACTGGATGACAAGCCTTTGCTGTCACCTGGTCAGTGTTCCCACCTGAATCTGCTTTCTGTCACGCCTATTGAACATTCAAATGACATAATTTGGGGATGGCAAATGACACTAATGAATGTACCCTACAGCAATACTTAGGATGTGTGACAACTGGTCCTTATGTTTAACTTCACTTCGCTCATGCTTTCTGTCTCAGTCCCTCTCAATGCAGAAGGCTTCAGATCAACTGCACAAGAGGAGACTGGAATCACTCTGCAGTGGAACAAATTAAACAGCACCATCAGTTATATTATCCAGTTTGATGGTACAGAGATAAACATCACTGCACCAGTGGGAGATGGACCAGTAACTCACAGAGTCCCATTTCTGACTCCTGGGACGCAATACACATTCACTCTCTTCACTGTGTTTGAGAATGTCAGAAGCAGTGGAGTCAACATTACTGCAGTCACTGGTAAGACATCTCACTTGATCACACATGCAACTGCAAGGTGGGCTATACATTTAGATGCACCAACACTGAACATATTTATTGGGCACCAAAAACTGGAGTGCACGATTGTGTCAAACATTTGCCTTTCCGAACTGTATGACTCGCCTCAATGCAATTAAACTGAGAGAGGAAAAATGGCCCTGAGACTAATATCCAGCACTCATCACCTGTGTTCAAATTCTGAAATCTTCTAAATAGTGTGGTTATTTTCCAATCCCCAAACACATCTATGAAGTCTGACGTTCTTCATTAAAATGTTGGACATCAAAGACCCTACATTAATAATCCTACTGAAGGACAAGCTTTTGCTGTCACCTGGTCAAAGTTCCCATCCAAATCTGCCTTATACTGTATCATGCCTGTTCAGCCTTCAAGTTACATCATTTCGGGATAGAAAATGGGACTAGTGAAAGTAACCTACAGCAATAGTTAGGATGTCCGTATGTTTAACTTAACTTTAGTCACGTTTCTGTTTCAGTTCCTCTCAATGCAGAAGGCTTCAGCTCAACATCACAAAATGAGACTAGTATCTCCCTGCAGTGGAATAAAGTCAACAGCATTGTGGACTATATTCTCCAGTTGGATGGTACAGAGATAAGCATCACTGCACCAGTAGGAGGTGGATCAGTATCTCACACAGTGACATCACGGACAGCTGGGACAGAATACACATTCACTCTCTTCACTGTTTTTGAGAATGTCAGAAGCAGTGGAGTCAACATTACTGCCGTCACAGGTAAGACATCTAACTTGTCCACATACAACAAGGCGGGCTATACAAACATGCACCATCATTGGAAATACATTGTATTTACTAGTGGGCAATAGGTTCTATTCATGTGGGGATGCCGAATGAAGCAACTTAACAGCAACAGGGACACTGACTATTTAAAGTCCTTGTTGATGAATGGCATCACTCCTGTTTTTCTGCTTCAGCTCCTCTCAATGCAGAAGGCTTCAGATCAACGGGACAAAATGAGACTGGAATCACTCTGCAGTGGAATAAAGTCAACAGCACTGTCAACTATATTCTCCAGTTTGATGGTGCAGAGATCAACATTACTGCACCAGAAGGAGATGGACCAGTAACTCACAAAGTCTCATTTCTCAGTGCTGGGACTGAATACACATTCACTCTCTTCACTGTGTTTGAGAATGTCAGAAGCAGTGGAATCAACATTACTGCAGTCACTGGTAAGATACACACACACACACACACACACACACACACACACACACACACACACACACACACACACACACACACACACACACACACACCAACAGTGTTTGCATGCTCCAATGGGTATCAGCACTATTCTATATGATGTCCATTAAAAATGTAGGACATCTAAGTTTGTACATCAAGAATCCTACTGGATGACAAGCCTTTGCTGTCACCTGGTCAGTGTTCCCACCTGAATCTGCTTTCTGTCACGCCTATTGAACATTCAAATGACATCATTTGGGGATGGCAAATGACACTAATGAATGTACCCTACAGCAATACTTAGGATGTGTGACAACTGGTCCTTATGTTTAACTTCACTTCGCTCATGCTTTCTGTCTCAGTCCCTCTCAATGCAGAAGGCTTCAGATCAACTGCACAAGAGGAGACTGGAATCACTCTGCAGTGGAACAAATTAAACAGCACCATCAGTTATATTATCCAGTTTGATGGTACAGAGATAAACATCACTGCACCAGTGGGAGATGGACCAGTAACTCACAGAGTCCCATTTCTGACTCCTGGGACGCAATACACATTCACTCTCTTCACTGTGTTTGAGAATGTCAGAAGCAGTGGAGTCAACATTACTGCAGTCACTGGTAAGACATCTCACTTGATCACACATGCAACTGCAAGGTGGGCTATACATTTAGATGCACCAACACTGAACATATTTATTGGGCACCAAAAACTGGAGTGCACGATTGTGTCAAACATTTGCCTTTCCGAACTGTATATATGACTCGCCTCAATGCAATTAAACTGAGAGAGGAAAAATGGCCCTGAGACTAATATCCAGCACTCATCACCTGTGTTCAAATTCTGAAATCTTCTAAATAGTGTGGTTATTTTCCTATCCCCAAACACATCTATGAAGTCTGACGTTCTTCATTAAAATGTTGGACATCAAAGACCCTACATTAATAATCCTACTGAAGGACAAGCTTTTGCTGTCACCTGGTCAAAGTTCCCATCCAAATCTGCCTTATACTGTATCATGCCTGTTCAGCCTTCAAGTTACATCATTTCGGGATAGAAAATGGGACTAGTGAAAGTAACCTACAGCAATAGTTAGGATGTCCGTATGTTTAACTTAACTTTTGTCACGTTTCTGTTTCAGTTCCTCTCAATGCAGAAGGCTTCAGCTCAACATCACAAAATGAGACTAGTATCTCGCTGCAGTGGAATAAAGTCAACAGCATTGTCGACTATATTCTCCAGTTTGATGGTACAGAGATAAGCATCACTGCACCAGTAGGAGGTGGATCAGTATCTCACACAGTGACATCACGGACAGCTGGGACAGAATACACATTCACTCTCTTCACTGTTTTTGAGAATGTCAGAAGCAGTGGAGTCAACATTACTGCCGTCACAGGTAAGACATCTAACTTGTCCACATACAACAAGGCGGGCTATACAAACATGCACCATCATTGGAAATACATTGTATTTACTAGTGGGCAATAGGTTCTATTCATGTGGGGATGCCGAATGGAGCAACTTAACAGCAACAGGGACACTGACTATTTAAAGTCCTTGTTGATGAATGGCATCACTCCTGTTTTTCTGCTTCAGCTCCTCTCAATGCAGAAGGCTTCAGATCAACGGGACAAAATGAGACTGGAATCACACTGCAGTGGAATAAAGTCAACAGCACTGTCAACTATATTCTCCAGTTTGATGGTGCAGAGATCAACATTACTGCACCAGAAGGAGATGGACCAGTAACTCACAAAGTCTCATTTCTCAGTGCTGGGACTGAATACACATTCACTCTCTTCACTGTGTTTGAGAATGTCAGAAGCAGTGGAATCAACATTACTGCAGTCACTGGTAAGATACACACACACACACACACACACACACACACACACACACACACACACACACACACACACACACACACACACACACACCAACAGTGTTTGCATGCTCCAATGGGTATCAGCACTATTCTATATGATGTCCATTAAAAATGTAGGACATCTAAGTTTGTACATCAAGAATCCTACTGGATGACAAGCCTTTGCTGTCACCTGGTCAGTGTTCCCACCTGAATCTGCTTTCTGTCACGCCTATTGAACATTCAAATGACATCATTTGGGGATGGCAAATGACACTAATGAATGTACCCTACAGCAATACTTAGGATGTGTGACAACTGGTCCTTATGTTTAACTTCACTTCGCTCATGCTTTCTGTCTCAGTCCCTCTCAATGCAGAAGGCTTCAGATCAACTGCACAAGAGGAGACTGGAATCACTCTGCAGTGGAACAAATTAAACAGCACCATCAGTTATATTATCCAGTTTGATGGTACAGAGATAAACATCACTGCACCAGTGGGAGATGGACCAGTAACTCACAGAGTCCCATTTCTGACTCCTGGGACGCAATACACATTCACTCTCTTCACTGTGTTTGAGAATGTCAGAAGCAGTGGAGTCAACATTACTGCAGTCACTGGTAAGACATCTCACTTGATCACACATGCAACTGCAAGGTGGGCTATACATTTAGATGCACCAACACTGAACATATTTATTGGGCACCAAAAACTGGAGTGCACGATTGTGTCAAACATTTGCCTTTCCGAACTGTATGACTCGCCTCAATGCAATTAAACTGAGAGAGGAAAAATGGCCCTGAGACTAATATCCAGCACTCATCACCTGTGTTCAAATTCTGAAATCTTCTAAATAGTGTGGTTATTTTCCAATCCCCAAACACATCTATGAAGTCTGACGTTCTTCATTAAAATGTTGGACATCAAAGACCCTACATTAATAATCCTACTGAAGGACAAGCTTTTGCTGTCACCTGGTCAAAGTTCCCATCCAAATCTGCCTTATACTGTATCATGCCTGTTCAGCCTTCAAGTTACATCATTTCGGGATAGAAAATGGGACTAGTGAAAGTAACCTACAGCAATAGTTAGGATGTCCGTATGTTTAACTTAACTTTTGTCACGTTTCTGTTTCAGTTCCTCTCAATGCAGAAGGCTTCAGCTCAACATCACAAAATGAGACTAGTATCTCGCTGCAGTGGAATAAAGTCAACAGCATTGTCGACTATATTCTCCAGTTTGATGGTACAGAGATAAGCATCACTGCACCAGTAGGAGGTGGATCAGTATCTCACACAGTGACATCACGGACAGCTGGGACAGAATACACATTCACTCTCTTCACTGTTTTTGAGAATGTCAGAAGCAGTGGAGTCAACATTACTGCCGTCACAGGTAAGACATCTAACTTGTCCACATACAACAAGGCGGGCTATACAAACATGCACCATCATTGGAAATACATTGTATTTACTAGTGGGCAATAGGTTCTATTCATGTGGGGATGCCGAATGGAGCAACTTAACAGCAACAGGGACACTGACTATTTAAAGTCCTTATTGATGAATGGCATCACTTCTGTTTTTCTGCTTCAGCTCCTCTCAATGCAGAAGGCTTCAGATCAACGGGACAAAATGAGACTGGAATCACACTGCAGTGGAATAAAGTCAACAGCACTGTCAACTATATTCTCCAGTTTGATGGTGCAGAGATCAACATTACTGCACCAGAAGGAGATGGACCAGTAACTCACAAAGTCTCATTTCTCAGTGCTGGGACTGAATACACATTCACTCTCTTCACTGTGTTTGAGAATGTCAGAAGCAGTGGAATCAACATTACTGCAGTCACTGGTAAGATACACACACACACACACACACACACACACACACACACACACACACACACACACACACACACACACACACACACACCAACAGTGTTTGCATGCTCCAATGGGTATCAGCACTATTCTATATGATGTCCATTAAAAATGTAGGACATCTAAGTTTGTACATCAAGAATCCTACTGGATGACAAGCCTTTGCTGTCACCTGGTCAGTGTTCCCACCTGAATCTGCTTTCTGTCACGCCTATTGAACATTCAAATGACATCATTTGGGGATGGCAAATGACACTAATGAATGTACCCTACAGCAATACTTAGGATGTGTGACAACTGGTCCTTATGTTTAACTTCACTTCGCTCATGCTTTCTGTCTCAGTCCCTCTCAATGCAGAAGGCTTCAGATCAACTGCACAAGAGGAGACTGGAATCACTCTGCAGTGGAACAAATTAAACAGCACCATCAGTTATATTATCCAGTTTGATGGTACAGAGATAAACATCACTGCACCAGTGGGAGATGGACCAGTAACTCACAGAGTCCCATTTCTGACTCCTGGGACGCAATACACATTCACTCTCTTCACTGTGTTTGAGAATGTCAGAAGCAGTGGAGTCAACATTACTGCAGTCACTGGTAAGACATCTCACTTGATCACACATGCAACTGCAAGGTGGGCTATACATTTAGATGCACCAACACTGAACATATTTATTGGGCACCAAAAACTGGAGTGCACGATTGTGTCAAACATTTGCCTTTCCGAACTGTATGACTCGCCTCAATGCAATTAAACTGAGAGAGGAAAAATGGCCCTGAGACTAATATCCAGCACTCATCACCTGTGTTCAAATTCTGAAATCTTCTAAATAGTGTGGTTATTTTCCAATCCCCAAACACATCTATGAAGTCTGACGTTCTTCATTAAAATGTTGGACATCAAAGACCCTACATTAATAATCCTACTGAAGGACAAGCTTTTGCTGTCACCTGGTCAAAGTTCCCATCCAAATCTGCCTTATACTGTATCATGCCTGTTCAGCCTTCAAGTTACATCATTTCGGGATAGAAAATGGGACTAGTGAAAGTAACCTACAGCAATAGTTAGGATGTCCGTATGTTTAACTTAACTTTTGTCACGTTTCTGTTTCAGTTCCTCTCAATGCAGAAGGCTTCAGCTCAACATCACAAAATGAGACTAGTATCTCCCTGCAGTGGAATAAAGTCAACAGCATTGTGGACTATATTCTCCAGTTGGATGGTACAGAGATAAGCATCACTGCACCAGTAGGAGGTGGATCAGTATCTCACACAGTGACATCACGGACAGCTGGGACAGAATACACATTCACTCTCTTCACTGTTTTTGAGAATGTCAGAAGCAGTGGAGTCAACATTACTGCCGTCACAGGTAAGACATCTAACTTGTCCACATACAACAAGGCGGGCTATACAAACATGCACCATCATTGGAAATACATTGTATTTACTAGTGGGCAATAGGTTCTATTCATGTGGGGATGCCGAATGGAGCAACTTAACAGCAACAGGGACACTGACTATTTAAAGTCCTTGTTGATGAATGGCATCACTCCTGTTTTTCTGCTTCAGCTCCTCTCAATGCAGAAGGCTTCAGATCAACGGGACAAAATGAGACTGGAATCACTCTGCAGTGGAATAAAGTCAACAGCACTGTCAACTATATTCTCCAGTTTGATGGTGCAGAGATCAACATTACTGCACCAGAAGGAGATGGACCAGTAACTCACAAAGTCTCATTTCTCAGTGCTGGGACTGAATACACATTCACTCTCTTCACTGTGTTTGAGAATGTCAGAAGCAGTGGAATCAACATTACTGCAGTCACTGGTAAGATACACACACACACACACACACACACACACACACACACACACACACACACACACACCAACAGTGTTTGCATGCTCCAATGGGTATCAGCACTATTCTATATGATGTCCATTAAAAATGTAGGACATCTAAGTTTGTACATCAAGAATCCTACTGGATGACAAGCCTTTGCTGTCACCTGGTCAGTGTTCCCACCTGAATCTGCTTTCTGTCACGCCTATTGAACATTCAAATGACATCATTTGGGGATGGCAAATGACACTAATGAATGTACCCTACAGCAATACTTAGGATGTGTGACAACTGGTCCTTATGTTTAACTTCACTTCGCTCATGCTTTCTGTCTCAGTCCCTCTCAATGCAGAAGGCTTCAGATCAACTGCACAAGAGGAGACTGGAATCACTCTGCAGTGGAACAAATTAAACAGCACCATCAGTTATATTATCCAGTTTGATGGTACAGAGATAAACATCACTGCACCAGTGGGAGATGGACCAGTAACTCACAGAGTCCCATTTCTGACTCCTGGGACGCAATACACATTCACTCTCTTCACTGTGTTTGAGAATGTCAGAAGCAGTGGAGTCAACATTACTGCAGTCACTGGTAAGACATCTCACTTGATCACACATGCAACTGCAAGGTGGGCTATACATTTAGATGCACCAACACTGAACATATTTATTGGGCACCAAAAACTGGAGTGCACGATTGTGTCAAACATTTGCCTTTCCGAACTGTATGACTCGCCTCAATGCAATTAAACTGAGAGAGGAAAAATGGCCCTGAGACTAATATCCAGCACTCATCACCTGTGTTCAAATTCTGAAATCTTCTAAATAGTGTGGTTATTTTCCAATCCCCAAACACATCTATGAAGTCTGACGTTCTTCATTAAAATGTTGGACATCAAAGACCCTACATTAATAATCCTACTGAAGGACAAGCTTTTGCTGTCACCTGGTCAAAGTTCCCATCCAAATCTGCCTTATACTGTATCATGCCTGTTCAGCCTTCAAGTTACATCATTTCGGGATAGAAAATGGGACTAGTGAAAGTGACCTACAGCAATAGTTAGGATGTCCGTATGTTTAACTTAACTTTTGTCACGTTTCTGTTTCAGTTCCTCTCAATGCAGAAGGCTTCAGCTCAACATCACAAAATGAGACTAGTATCTCGCTGCAGTGGAATAAAGTCAACAGCATTGTCGACTATATTCTCCAGTTTGATGGTACAGAGATAAGCATCACTGCACCAGTAGGAGGTGGATCAGTATCTCACACAGTGACATCACGGACAGCTGGGACAGAATACACATTCACTCTCTTCACTGTTTTTGAGAATGTCAGAAGCAGTGGAGTCAACATTACTGCCGTCACAGGTAAGACATCTAACTTGTCCACATACAACAAGGCGGGCTATACAAACATGCACCATCATTGGAAATACATTGTATTTACTAGTGGGCAATAGGTTCTATTCATGTGGGGATGCCGAATGGAGCAACTTAACAGCAACAGGGACACTGACTATTTAAAGTCCTTGTTGATGAATGGCATCACTCCTGTTTTTCTGCTTCAGCTCCTCTCAATGCAGAAGGCTTCAGATCAACGGGACAAAATGAGACTGGAATCACACTGCAGTGGAATAAAGTCAACAGCACTGTCAACTATATTCTCCAGTTTGATGGTGCAGAGATCAACATTACTGCACCAGAAGGAGATGGACCAGTAACTCACAAAGTCTCATTTCTCAGTGCTGGGACTGAATACACATTCACTCTCTTCACTGTGTTTGAGAATGTCAGAAGCAGTGGAATCAACATTACTGCAGTCACTGGTAAGATACACACACACACACACACACACACACACACACACACACACACACACACACACACACACACACACACACACACACACACACACACACACACACCAACAGTGTTTGCATGCTCCAATGGGTATCAGCACTATTCTATATGATGTCCATTAAAAATGTAGGACATCTAAGTTTGTACATCAAGAATCCTACTGGATGACAAGCCTTTGCTGTCACCTGGTCAGTGTTCCCACCTGAATCTGCTTTCTGTCACGCCTATTGAACATTCAAATGACATCATTTGGGGATGGCAAATGACACTAATGAATGTACCCTACAGCAATACTTAGGATGTGTGACAACTGGTCCTTATGTTTAACTTCACTTCGGTCATGCTTTCTGTCTCAGTCCCTCTCAATGCAGAAGGCTTCAGATCAACTGCACAAGAGGAGACTGGAATCACTCTGCAGTGGAACAAATTAAACAGCACCATCAGTTATATTATCCAGTTTGATGGTACAGAGATAAACATCACTGCACCAGTGGGAGATGGACCAGTAACTCACAGAGTCCCATTTCTGACTCCTGGGACGCAATACACATTCACTCTCTTCACTGTGTTTGAGAATGTCAGAAGCAGTGGAGTCAACATTACTGCAGTCACTGGTAAGACATCTCACTTGATCACACATGCAACTGCAAGGTGGGCTATACATTTAGATGCACCAACACTGAACATATTTATTGGGCACCAAAAACTGGAGTGCACGATTGTGTCAAACATTTGCCTTTCCGAACTGTATGACTCGCCTCAATGCAATTAAACTGAGAGAGGAAAAATGGCCCTGAGACTAATATCCAGCACTCATCACCTGTGTTCAAATTCTGAAATCTTCTAAATAGTGTGGTTATTTTCCAATCCCCAAACACATCTATGAAGTCTGACGTTCTTCATTAAAATGTTGGACATCAAAGACCCTACATTAATAATCCTACTGAAGGACAAGCTTTTGCTGTCACCTGGTCAAAGTTCCCATCCAAATCTGCCTTATACTGTATCATGCCTGTTCAGCCTTCAAGTTACATCATTTCGGGATAGAAAATGGGACTAGTGAAAGTAACCTACAGCAATAGTTAGGATGTCCGTATGTTTAACTTAACTTTTGTCACGTTTCTGTTTCAGTTCCTCTCAATGCAGAAGGCTTCAGCTCAACATCACAAAATGAGACTAGTATCTCGCTGCAGTGGAATAAAGTCAACAGCATTGTGGACTATATTCTCCAGTTGGATGGTACAGAGATAAGCATCACTGCACCAGTAGGAGGTGGATCAGTATCTCACACAGTGACATCACGGACAGCTGGGACAGAATACACATTCACTCTCTTCACTGTTTTTGAGAATGTCAGAAGCAGTGGAGTCAACATTACTGCCGTCACAGGTAAGACATCTAACTTGTCCACATACAACAAGGCGGGCTATACAAACATGCACCATCATTGGAAATACATTGTATTTACTAGTGGGCAATAGGTTCTATTCATGTGGGGATGCCGAATGGAGCAACTTAACAGCAACAGGGACACTGACTATTTAAAGTCCTTGTTGATGAATGGCATCACTCCTGTTTTTCTGCTTCAGCTCCTCTCAATGCAGAAGGCTTCAGATCAACGGGACAAAATGAGACTGGAATCACTCTGCAGTGGAATAAAGTCAACAGCACTGTCAACTATATTCTCCAGTTTGATGGTGCAGAGATCAACATTACTGCACCAGAAGGAGATGGACCAGTAACTCACAAAGTCTCATTTCTCAGTGCTGGGACTGAATACACATTCACTCTCTTCACTGTGTTTGAGAATGTCAGAAGCAGTGGAATCAACATTACTGCAGTCACTGGTAAGATACACACACACACACACACACACACACACACACACACACACACACACACACACACACACACACACACACACCAACAGTGTTTGCATGCTCCAATGGGTATCAGCACTATTCTATATGATGTCCATTAAAAATGTAGGACATCTAAGTTTGTACATCAAGAATCCTACTGGATGACAAGCCTTTGCTGTCACCTGGTCAGTGTTCCCACCTGAATCTGCTTTCTGTCACGCCTATTGAACATTCAAATGACATCATTTGGGGATGGCAAATGACACTAATGAATGTACCCTACAGCAATACTTAGGATGTGTGACAACTGGTCCTTATGTTTAACTTCACTTCGGTCATGCTTTCTGTCTCAGTCCCTCTCAATGCAGAAGGCTTCAGATCAACTGCACAAGAGGAAACTGGAATCACTCTGCAGTGGAACAAATTAAACAGCACCATCAGTTATATTATCCAGTTTGATGGTACAGAGATAAACATCACTGCACCAGTGGGAGATGGACCAGTAACTCACAGAGTCCCATTTCTGACTCCTGGGACGCAATACACATTCACTCTCTTCACTGTGTTTGAGAATGTCAGAAGCAGTGGAGTCAACATTACTGCAGTCACTGGTAAGACATCTCACTTGATCACACATGCAACTGCAAGGTGGGCTATACATTTAGATGCACCAACACTGAACATATTTATTGGGCACCAAAAACTGGAGTGCACGATTGTGTCAAACATTTGCCTTTCCGAACTGTATGACTCGCCTCAATGCAATTAAACTGAGAGAGGAAAAATGGCCCTGAGACTAATATCCAGCACTCATCACCTGTGTTCAAATTCTGAAATCTTCTAAATAGTGTGGTTATTTTCCAATCCCCAAACACATCTATGAAGTCTGACGTTCTTCATTAAAATGTTGGACATCAAAGACCCTACATTAATAATCCTACTGAAGGACAAGCTTTTGCTGTCACCTGGTCAAAGTTCCCATCCAAATCTGCCTTATACTGTATCATGCCTGTTCAGCCTTCAAGTTACATCATTTCGGGATAGAAAATGGGACTAGTGAAAGTAACCTACAGCAATAGTTAGGATGTCCGTATGTTTAACTTAACTTTTGTCACGTTTCTGTTTCAGTTCCTCTCAATGCAGAAGGCTTCAGCTCAACATCACAAAATGAGACTAGTATCTCGCTGCAGTGGAATAAAGTCAACAGCATTGTCGACTATATTCTCCAGTTTGATGGTACAGAGATAAGCATCACTGCACCAGTAGGAGGTGGATCAGTATCTCACACAGTGACATCACGGACAGCTGGGACAGAATACACATTCACTCTCTTCACTGTTTTTGAGAATGTCAGAAGCAGTGGAGTCAACATTACTGCCGTCACAGGTAAGACA
Source organism: Poromitra crassiceps (assembly GCF_964638095.1). Lineage (NCBI taxonomy): Eukaryota > Metazoa > Chordata > Actinopteri > Beryciformes > Melamphaidae > Poromitra > Poromitra crassiceps. The sequence goes on from NC_139628.1 coordinate 41,321,971, forward strand.
TCTAACTTGTCCACATACAACAAGGCGGGCTATACAAACATGCACCATCATTGGAAATACATTGTATTTACTAGTGGGCAATAGGTTCTATTCATGTGGGGATGCCGAATGGAGCAACTTAACAGCAACAGGGACACTGACTATTTAAAGTCCTTGTTGATGAATGGCATCACTCCTGTTTTTCTGCTTCAGCTCCTCTCAATGCAGAAGGCTTCAGATCAACGGGACAAAATGAGACTGGAATCACACTGCAGTGGAATAAAGTCAACAGCACTGTCAACTATATTCTCCAGTTTGATGGTGTAGAGATCAACATTACTGCACCAGAAGGAGATGGACCAGTAACTCACAAAGTCTCATTTCTCAGTGCTGGGACTGAATACACATTCACTCTCTTCACTGTGTTTGAGAATGTCAGAAGCAGTGGAATCAACATTACTGCAGTCACTGGTAAGATACACACACACACACACACACACACACACACACACACACACACACACACACACACACACACACACACACACACACACACACACACACACACACACACACACACACACACACACACACACCAACAGTGTTTGCATGCTCCAATGGGTATCAGCACTATTCTATATGATGTCCATTAAAAATGTAGGACATCTAAGTTTGTACATCAAGAATCCTACTGGATGACAAGCCTTTGCTGTCACCTGGTCAGTGTTCCCACCTGAATCTGCTTTCTGTCACGCCTATTGAACATTCAAATGACATCATTTGGGGATGGCAAATGACACTAATGAATGTACCCTACAGCAATACTTAGGATGTGTGACAACTGGTCCTTATGTTTAACTTCACTTCGGTCATGCTTTCTGTCTCAGTCCCTCTCAATGCAGAAGGCTTCAGATCAACTGCACAAGAGGAGACTGGAGTCACTCTGCAGTGGAACAAATTAAACAGCACCATCAGTTATATTATCCAGTTTGATGGTACAGAGATAAACATCACTGCACCAGTGGGAGATGGACCAGTAACTCACAGAGTCCCATTTCTGACTCCTGGGACGCAATACACATTCACTCTCTTCACTGTGTTTGAGAATGTCAGAAGCAGTGGAGTCAACATTACTGCAGTCACTGGTAAGACATCTCACTTGATCACACATGCAACTGCAAGGTGGGCTATACATTTAGATGCACCAACACTGAACATATTTATTGGGCACCAAAAACTGGAGTGCACGATTGTGTCAAACATTTGCCTTTCCGAACTGTATGACTCGCCTCAATGCAATTAAACTGAGAGAGGAAAAATGGCCCTGAGACTAATATCCAGCACTCATCACCTGTGTTCAAATTCTGAAATCTTCTAAATAGTGTGGTTATTTTCCAATCCCCAAACACATCTATGAAGTCTGACGTTCTTCATTAAAATGTTGGACATCAAAGACCCTACATTAATAATCCTACTGAAGGACAAGCTTTTGCTGTCACCTGGTCAAAGTTCCCATCCAAATCTGCCTTATACTGTATCATGCCTGTTCAGCCTTCAAGTTACATCATTTCGGGATAGAAAATGGGACTAGTGAAAGTGACCTACAGCAATAGTTAGGATGTCCGTATGTTTAACTTAACTTTTGTCACGTTTCTGTTTCAGTTCCTCTCAATGCAGAAGGCTTCAGCTCAACATCACAAAATGAGACTAGTATCTCGCTGCAGTGGAATAAAGTCAACAGCATTGTCGACTATATTCTCCAGTTTGATGGTACAGAGATAAGCATCACTGCACCAGTAGGAGGTGGATCAGTATCTCACACAGTGACATCACGGACAGCTGGGACAGAATACACATTCACTCTCTTCACTGTTTTTGAGAATGTCAGAAGCAGTGGAGTCAACATTACTGCCGTCACAGGTAAGACATCTAACTTGTCCACATACAACAAGGCGGGCTATACAAACATGCACCATCATTGGAAATACATTGTATTTACTAGTGGGCAATAGGTTCTATTCATGTGGGGATGCCGAATGGAGCAACTTAACAGCAACAGGGACACTGACTATTTAAAGTCCTTGTTGATGAATGGCATCACTCCTGTTTTTCTGCTTCAGCTCCTCTCAATGCAGAAGGCTTCAGATCAACGGGACAAAATGAGACTGGAATCACACTGCAGTGGAATAAAGTCAACAGCACTGTCAACTATATTCTCCAGTTTGATGGTGCAGAGATCAACATTACTGCACCAGAAGGAGATGGACCAGTAACTCACAAAGTCTCATTTCTCAGTGCTGGGACTGAATACACATTCACTCTCTTCGCTGTGTTTGAGAATGTCAGAAGCAGTGGAATCAACATTACTGCAGTCACTGGTAAGATACACACACACACACACACACACACACACACACACACACACACACACACACACACACACACACACACACACACACACACACACACACACACACACACACCAACAGTGTTTGCATGCTCCAATGGGTATCAGCACTATTCTATATGATGTCCATTAAAAATGTAGGACATCTAAGTTTGTACATCAAGAATCCTACTGGATGACAAGCCTTTGCTGTCACCTGGTCAGTGTTCCCACCTGAATCTGCTTTCTGTCACGCCTATTGAACATTCAAATGACATCATTTGGGGATGGCAAATGACACTAATGAATGTACCCTACAGCAATACTTAGGATGTGTGACAACTGGTCCTTATGTTTAACTTCACTTCGCTCATGCTTTCTGTCTCAGTCCCTCTCAATGCAGAAGGCTTCAGATCAACTGCACAAGAGGAGACTGGAATCACTCTGCAGTGGAACAAATTAAACAGCACCATCAGTTATATTATCCAGTTTGATGGTACAGAGATAAACATCACTGCACCAGTGGGAGATGGACCAGTAACTCACAGAGTCCCATTTCTGACTCCTGGGACGCAATACACATTCACTCTCTTCACTGTGTTTGAGAATGTCAGAAGCAGTGGAGTCAACATTACTGCAGTCACTGGTAAGACATCTCACTTGATCACACATGCAACTGCAAGGTGGGCTATACATTTAGATGCACCAACACTGAACATATTTATTGGGCACCAAAAACTGGAGTGCACGATTGTGTCAAACATTTGCCTTTCCGAACTGTATGACTCGCCTCAATGCAATTAAACTGAGAGAGGAAAAATGCCCCTCAGACTAATATCCAGCACTCATCACCTGTGTTCAAATTCTGAAATCTTCTAAATAGTGTGGTTATTTTCCAATCCCCAAACACATCTATGAAGTCTGACGTTCTTCATTAAAATGTTGGACATCAAAGACCCTACATTAATAATCCTACTGAAGGACAAGCTTTTGCTGTCACCTGGTCAAAGTTCCCATCCAAATCTGCCTTATACTGTATCATGCCTGTTCAGCCTTCAAGTTACATCATTTCGGGATAGAAAATGGGACTAGTGAAAGTGACCTACAGCAATAGTTAGGATGTCCGTATGTTTAACTTAACTTTTGTCACGTTTCTGTTTCAGTTCCTCTCAATGCAGAAGGCTTCAGCTCAACATCACAAAATGAGACTAGTATCTCGCTGCAGTGGAATAAAGTCAACAGCATTGTCGACTATATTCTCCAGTTTGATGGTACAGAGATAAGCATCACTGCACCAGTAGGAGGTGGATCAGTATCTCACACAGTGACATCACGGACAGCTGGGACAGAATACACATTCACTCTCTTCACTGTTTTTGAGAATGTCAGAAGCAGTGGAGTCAACATTACTGCCGTCACAGGTAAGACATCTAACTTGTCCACATACAACAAGGCGGGCTATACAAACATGCACCATCATTGGAAATACATTGTATTTACTAGTGGGCAATAGGTTCTATTCATGTGGGGATGCCGAATGGAGCAACTTAACAGCAACAGGGACACTGACTATTTAAAGTCCTTGTTGATGAATGGCATCACTCCTGTTTTTCTGCTTCAGCTCCTCTCAATGCAGAAGGCTTCAGATCAACGGGACAAAATGAGACTGGAATCACACTGCAGTGGAATAAAGTCAACAGCACTGTCAACTATATTCTCCAGTTTGATGGTGCAGAGATCAACATTACTGCACCAGAAGGAGATGGACCAGTAACTCACAAAGTCTCATTTCTCAGTGCTGGGACTGAATACACATTCACTCTCTTCACTGTGTTTGAGAATGTCAGAAGCAGTGGAATCAACATTACTGCAGTCACTGGTAAGATACACACACACACACACACACACACACACACACACACACACACACACACACACACACACACACACACACACACACACACACACACACACACACACACACACACACACACACACACACACACACACACACACACCAACAGTGTTTGCATGCTCCAATGGGTATCAGCACTATTCTATATGATGTCCATTAAAAATGTAGGACATCTAAGTTTGTACATCAAGAATCCTACTGGATGACAAGCCTTTGCTGTCACCTGGTCAGTGTTCCCACCTGAATCTGCTTTCTGTCACGCCTATTGAACATTCAAATGACATCATTTGGGGATGGCAAATGACACTAATGAATGTACCCTACAGCAATACTTAGGATGTGTGACAACTGGTCCTTGTGTTTAACTTCACTTCGCTCATGCTTTCTGTCTCAGTCCCTCTCAATGCAGAAGGCTTCAGATCAACTGCACAAGAGGAGACTGGAATCACTCTGCAGTGGAACAAATTAAACAGCACCATCAGTTATATTATCCAGTTTGATGGTACAGAGATAAACATCACTGCACCAGTGGGAGATGGACCAGTAACTCACAGAGTCCCATTTCTGACTCCTGGGACGCAATACACATTCACTCTCTTCACTGTGTTTGAGAATGTCAGAAGCAGTGGAGTCAACATTACTGCAGTCACTGGTAAGACATCTCACTTGATCACACATGCAACTGCAAGGTGGGCTATACATTTAGATGCACCAACACTGAACATATTTATTGGGCACCAAAAACTGGAGTGCACGATTGTGTCAAACATTTGCCTTTCCGAACTGTATGACTCGCCTCAATGCAATTAAACTGAGAGAGGAAAAATGGCCCTGAGACTAATATCCAGCACTCATCACCTGTGTTCAAATTCTGAAATCTTCTAAATAGTGTGGTTATTTTCCAATCCCCAAACACATCTATGAAGTCTGACGTTCTTCATTAAAATGTTGGACATCAAAGACCCTACATTAATAATCCTACTGAAGGACAAGCTTTTGCTGTCACCTGGTCAAAGTTCCCATCCAAATCTGCCTTATACTGTATCATGCCTGTTCAGCCTTCAAGTTACATCATTTCGGGATAGAAAATGGGACTAGTGAAAGTGACCTACAGCAATAGTTAGGATGTCCGTATGTTTAACTTAACTTTTGTCACGTTTCTGTTTCAGTTCCTCTCAATGCAGAAGGCTTCAGCTCAACATCACAAAATGAGACTAGTATCTCGCTGCAGTGGAATAAAGTCAACAGCATTGTCGACTATATTCTCCAGTTTGATGGTACAGAGATAAGCATCACTGCACCAGTAGGAGGTGGATCAGTATCTCACACAGTGACATCACGGACAGCTGGGACAGAATACACATTCACTGTCTTCACTGTTTTTGAGAATGTCAGAAGCAGTGGAGTCAACATTACTGCCGTCACAGGTAAGACATCTAACTTGTCCACATACAACAAGGCGGGCTATACAAACATGCACCATCATTGGAAATACATTGTATTTACTAGTGGGCAATAGGTTTTATTCATGTGGGGATGCCGAATGGAGCAACTTAACAGCAACAGGGACACTGACTATTTAAAGTCCTTGTTGATGAATGGCATCACTCCTGTTTTTCTGCTTCAGCTCCTCTCAATGCAGAAGGCTTCAGATCAATGGGACAAAATGAGACTGGAATCACACTGCAGTGGAATAAAGTCAACAGCACTGTCAACTATATTCTCCAGTTTGATGGTGCAGAGATCAACATTACTGCACCAGAAGGAGATGGACCAGTAACTCACAAAGTCTCATTTCTCAGTGCTGGGACTGAATACACATTCACTCTCTTCACTGTGTTTGAGAATGTCAGAAGCAGTGGAATCAACATTACTGCAGTCACTGGTAAGATACACACACACACACACACACACACACACACACACACACACACACACACACACACACACACACACACACACACACACACACACCAACAGTGTTTGCATGCTCCAATGGGTATCGGCACTATTCTATATGATGTCCATTAAAAATGTAGGACATCTAAGTTTGTACATCAAGAATCCTACTGGATGACAAGCCTTTGCTGTCACCTGGTCAGTGTTCCCACCTGAATCTGCTTTCTGTCACGCCTATTGAACATTCAAATGACATCATTTGGGGATGGCAAATGACACTAATGAATGTACCCTACAGCAATACTTAGGATGTGTGACAACTGGTCCTTATGTTTAACTTCACTTCGGTCATGCTTTCTGTCTCAGTCCCTCTCAATGCAGAAGGCTTCAGATCAACTGCACAAGAGGAGACTGGAATCACTCTGCAGTGGAACAAATTAAACAGCACCATCAGTTATATTATCCAGTTTGATGGTACAGAGATAAACATCACTGCACCAGTGGGAGATGGACCAGTAACTCACAGAGTCCCATTTCTGACTCCTGGGACGCAATACACATTCACTCTCTTCACTGTGTTTGAGAATGTCAGAAGCAGTGGAGTCAACATTACTGCAGTCACTGGTAAGACATCTCACTTGATCACACATGCAACTGCAAGGTGGGCTATACATTTAGATGCACCAACACTGAACATATTTATTGGGCACCAAAAACTGGAGTGCACGATTGTGTCAAACATTTGCCTTTCCGAACTGTATGACTCGCCTCAATGCAATTAAACTGAGAGAGGAAAAATGGCCCTGAGACTAATATCCAGCACTCATCACCTGTGTTCAAATTCTGAAATCTTCTAAATAGTGTGGTTATTTTCCAATCCCCAAACACATCTATGAAGTCTGACGTTCTTCATTAAAATGTTGGACATCAAAGACCCTACATTAATAATCCTACTGAAGGACAAGCTTTTGCTGTCACCTGGTCAAAGTTCCCATCCAAATCTGCCTTATACTGTATCATGCCTGTTCAGCCTTCAAGTTACATCATTTCGGGATAGAAAATGGGACTAGTGAAAGTGACCTACAGCAATAGTTAGGATGTCCGTATGTTTAACTTAACTTTTGTCACGTTTCTGTTTCAGTTCCTCTCAATGCAGAAGGCTTCAGCTCAACATCACAAAATGAGACTAGTATCTCGCTGCAGTGGAATAAAGTCAACAGCATTGTCGACTATATTCTCCAGTTTGATGGTACAGAGATAAGCATCACTGCACCAGTAGGAGGTGGATCAGTATCTCACACAGTGACATCACGGACAGCTGGGACAGAATACACATTCACTCTCTTCACTGTTTTTGAGAATGTCAGAAGCAGTGGAGTCAACATTACTGCCGTCACAGGTAAGACATCTAACTTGTCCACATACAACAAGGCGGGCTATACAAACATGCACCATCATTGGAAATACATTGTATTTACTAGTGGGCAATAGGTTCTATTCATGTGGGGATGCCGAATGGAGCAACTTAACAGCAACAGGGACACTGACTATTTAAAGTCCTTGTTGATGAATGGCATCACTCCTGTTTTTCTGCTTCAGCTCCTCTCAATGCAGAAGGCTTCAGATCAACGGGACAAAATGAGACTGGAATCACACTGCAGTGGAATAAAGTCAACAGCACTGTCAACTATATTCTCCAGTTTGATGGTGCAGAGATCAACATTACTGCACCAGAAGGAGATGGACCAGTAACTCACAAAGTCTCATTTCTCAGTGCTGGGACTGAATACACATTCACTCTCTTCACTGTGTTTGAGAATGTCAGAAGCAGTGGAATCAACATTACTGCAGTCACTGGTAAGATACACACACACACACACACACACACACACACACACACACACACACACACACACACACACACACACACACACACACACACACACACACACACACACACACACACACACCAACAGTGTTTGCATGCTCCAATGGGTATCAGCACTATTCTATATGATGTCCATTAAAAATGTAGGACATCTAAGTTTGTACATCAAGAATCCTACTGGATGACAAGCCTTTGCTGTCACCTGGTCAGTGTTCCCACCTGAATCTGCTTTCTGTCACGCCTATTGAACATTCAAATGACATCATTTGGGGATGGCAAATGACACTAATGAATGTACCCTACAGCAATACTTAGGATGTGTGACAACTGGTCCTTATGTTTAACTTCACTTCGCTCATGCTTTCTGTCTCAGTCCCTCTCAATGCAGAAGGCTTCAGATCAACTGCACAAGAGGAGACTGGAATCACTCTGCAGTGGAACAAATTAAACAGCACCATCAGTTATATTATCCAGTTTGATGGTACAGAGATAAACATCACTGCACCAGTGGGAGATGGACCAGTAACTCACAGAGTCCCATTTCTGACTCCTGGGACGCAATACACATTCACTCTCTTCACTGTGTTTGAGAATGTCAGAAGCAGTGGAGTCAACATTACTGCAGTCACTGGTAAGACATCTCACTTGATCACACATGCAACTGCAAGGTGGGCTATACATTTAGATGCACCAACACTGAACATATTTATTGGGCACCAAAAACTGGAGTGCACGATTGTGTCAAACATTTGCCTTTCCGAACTGTATGACTCGCCTCAATGCAATTAAACTGAGAGAGGAAAAATGGCCCTGAGACTAATATCCAGCACTCATCACCTGTGTTCAAATTCTGAAATCTTCTAAATAGTGTGGTTATTTTCCAATCCCCAAACACATCTATGAAGTCTGACGTTCTTCATTAAAATGTTGGACATCAAAGACCCTACATTAATAATCCTACTGAAGGACAAGCTTTTGCTGTCACCTGGTCAAAGTTCCCATCCAAATCTGCCTTATACTGTATCATGCCTGTTCAGCCTTCAAGTTACATCATTTCGGGATAGAAAATGGGACTAGTGAAAGTGACCTACAGCAATAGTTAGGATGTCCGTATGTTTAACTTAACTTTTGTCACGTTTCTGTTTCAGTTCCTCTCAATGCAGAAGGCTTCAGCTCAACATCACAAAATGAGACTAGTATCTCGCTGCAGTGGAATAAAGTCAACAGCATTGTCGACTATATTCTCCAGTTTGATGGTACAGAGATAAGCATCACTGCACCAGTAGGAGGTGGATCAGTATCTCACACAGTGACATCACGGACAGCTGGGACAGAATACACATTCACTCTCTTCACTGTTTTTGAGAATGTCAGAAGCAGTGGAGTCAACATTACTGCCGTCACAGGTAAGACATCTAACTTGTCCACATACAACAAGGCGGGCTATACAAACATGCACCATCATTGGAAATACATTGTATTTACTAGTGGGCAATAGGTTCTATTCATGTGGGGATGCCGAATGGAGCAACTTAACAGCAACAGGGACACTGACTATTTAAAGTCCTTGTTGATGAATGGCATCACTCCTGTTTTTCTGCTTCAGCTCCTCTCAATGCAGAAGGCTTCAGATCAACGGGACAAAATGAGACTGGAATCACACTGCAGTGGAATAAAGTCAACAGCACTGTCAACTATATTCTCCAGTTTGATGGTGCAGAGATCAACATTACTGCACCAGAAGGAGATGGACCAGTAACTCACAAAGTCTCATTTCTCAGTGCTGGGACTGAATACACATTCACTCTCTTCACTGTGTTTGAGAATGTCAGAAGCAGTGGAATCAACATTACTGCAGTCACTGGTAAGATACACACACACACACACACACACACACACACACACACACACACACACACACACACACACACACACACACACACACCCACCAACAGTGTTCGCATGCTCCAATGGGTATCAGCACTATTCTATATGATGTCCATTAAAAATGTAGGACATCTAAGTTTGTACATCAAGAATCCTACTGGATGACAAGCCTTTGCTGTCACCTGGTCAGTGTTCCCACCTGAATCTGCTTTCTGTCACGCCTATTGAACATTCAAATGACATCATTTGGGGATGGCAAATGACACTAATGAATGTACCCTACAGCAATACTTAGGATGTGTGACAACTGGTCCTTATGTTTAACTTCACTTCGGTCATGCTTTCTGTCTCAGTCCCTCTCAATGCAGAAGGCTTCAGATCAACTGCACAAGAGGAGACTGGAATCACTCTGCAGTGGAACAAATTAAACAGCACCATCAGTTATATTATCCAGTTTGATGGTACAGAGATAAACATCACTGCACCAGTGGGAGATGGACCAGTAACTCACAGAGTCCCATTTCTGACTCCTGGGACGCAATACACATTCACTCTCTTCACTGTGTTTGAGAATGTCAGAAGCAGTGGAGTCAACATTACTGCAGTCACTGGTAAGACATATCACTTGATCACACATGCAACTGCAAGGTGGGCTATACATTTAGATGCACCAACACTGAACATATTTATTGGGCACCAAAAACTGGAGTGCACGATTGTGTCAAACATTTGCCTTTCCGAACTGTATGACTCGCCTCAATGCAATTAAACTGAGAGAGGAAAAATGGCCCTGAGACTAATATCCAGCACTCATCACCTGTGTTCAAATTCTGAAATCTTCTAAATAGTGTGGTTATTTTCCAATCCCCAAACACATCTATGAAGTCTGACGTTCTTCATTAAAATGTTGGACATCAAAGACCCTACATTAATAAGCCTACTGAAGGACAAGCTTTTGCTGTCACCTGGTCAAAGTTCCCATCCAAATCTGCCTTATACTGTATCATGCCTGTTCAGCCTTCAAGTTACATCATTTCGGGATAGAAAATGGGACTAGTGAAAGTGACCTACAGCAATAGTTAGGATGTCCGTATGTTTAACTTAACTTTTGTCACGTTTCTGTTTCAGTTCCTCTCAATGCAGAAGGCTTCAGCTCAACATCACAAAATGAGACTAGTATCTCGCTGCAGTGGAATAAAGTCAACAGCATTGTCGACTATATTCTCCAGTTTGATGGTACAGAGATAAGCATCACTGCACCAGTAGGAGGTGGATCAGTATCTCACACAGTGACATCACGGACAGCTGGGACAGAATACACATTCACTCTCTTCACTGTTTTTGAGAATGTCAGAAGCAGTGGAGTCAACATTACTGCCGTCACAGGTAAGACATCTAACTTGTCCACATACAACAAGGCGGGCTATACAAACATGCACCATCATTGGAAATACATTGTATTTACTAGTGGGCAATAGGTTCTATTCATGTGGGGATGCCGAATGGAGCAACTTAACAGCAACAGGGACACTGACTATTTAAAGTCCTTGTTGATGAATGGCATCACTCCTGTTTTTCTGCTTCAGCTCCTCTCAATGCAGAAGGCTTCAGATCAACGGGACAAAATGAGACCAGTATCTCTCTGCAGTGGAATAAAGTCAACAGCACTGTCAACTATATTCTCCAGTTTGATGGTGCAGAGATCAACATTACTGCACCAGAAGGAGATGGACCAGTAACTCACAAAGTCTCATTTCTCAGTGCTGGGACTGAATACACATTCACTCTCTTCACTGTGTTTGAGAATGTCAGAAGCAGTGGAATCAACATTACTGCAGTCACTGGTAAGATACACACACACACACACACACACACACACACACACACACACACACACACACACACACACCAACAGTGTTTGCATGCTCCAATGGGTATCAGCACTATTCTATATGATGTCCATTAAAAATGTAGGACATCTAAGTTTGTACATCAAGAATCCTACTGGATGACAAGCCTTTGCTGTCACCTGGTCAGTGTTCCCACCTGAATCTGCTTTCTGTCACGCCTATTGAACATTCAAATGACATAATTTGGGGATGGCAAATGACACTAATGAATGTACCCTACAGCAATACTTAGGATGTGTGACAACTGGTCCTTATGTTTAACTTCACTTCGCTCATGCTTTCTGTCTCAGTCCCTCTCAATGCAGAAGGCTTCAGATCAACTGCACAAGAGGAGACTGGAATCACTCTGCAGTGGAACAAATTAAACAGCACCATCAGTTATATTATCCAGTTTGATGGTACAGAGATAAACATCACTGCACCAGTGGGAGATGGACCAGTAACTCACAGAGTCCCATTTCTGACTCCTGGGACGCAATACACATTCACTCTCTTCACTGTGTTTGAGAATGTCAGAAGCAGTGGAGTCAACATTACTGCAGTCACTGGTAAGACATCTCACTTGATCACACATGCAACTGCAAGGTGGGCTATACATTTAGAGGCACCAACACTGAACATATTTATTGGGCACCAAAAACTGGGGTGCACGATTGTGTCAAACATTTGCCTTTCCGAACTGTATGACTCGCCTCAATGCAATTACCGGTAAACTGAGAGAGGAAAAATGGCCCTGAGACTAATATCCAGCACTCATCACCTGTGTTCAAATTCTGAAATCTTCTAAATAGTGTGGTTATTTTCCAATCCCCAAACACATCTATGAAGTCTGACATTCTTCATTAAAATGTTGGACATCAAAGACCCTACATTAATAATCCTACTGAAGGACAAGCTTTTGCTGTCACCTGGTCAAAGTTCCCATCCAAATCTGCCTTATACTGTATCATGCCTGTTCAGCCTTCAAGTTACATCATTTCGGGATAGAAAATGGGACTAGTGAAAGTGACCTACAGCAATAGTTAGGATGTCCGTATGTTTAACTTAACTTTTGTCACGTTTCTGTTTCAGTTCCTCTCAATGCAGAAGGCTTCAGCTCAACATCACAAAATGAGACTAGTATCTCGCTGCAGTGGAATAAAGTCAACAGCATTGTCGACTATATTCTCCAGTTTGATGGTACAGAGATAAGCATCACTGCACCAGTAGGAGGTGGATCAGTATCTCACACAGTGACATCACGGACAGCTGGGACAGAATACACATTCACTCTCTTCACTGTTTTTGAGAATGTCAGAAGCAGTGGAGTCAACATTACTGCCGTCACAGGTAAGACATCTAACTTGTCCACATACAACAAGGCGGGCTATACAAACATGCACCATCATTGGAAATACATTGTATTTACTAGTGGGCAATAGGTTCTATTCATGTGGGGATGCCGAATGGAGCAACTTAACAGCAACAGGGACACTGACTATTTAAAGTCCTTGTTGATGAATGGCATCACTCCTGTTTTTCTGCTTCAGCTCCTCTCAATGCAGAAGGCTTCAGATCAACGGGACAAAATGAGACCAGTATCTCTCTGCAGTGGAATAAAGTCAACAGCACTGTCAACTATATTCTCCAGTTTGATGGTGCAGAGATCAACATTACTGCACCAGAAGGAGATGGACCAGTAACTCACAAAGTCTCATTTCTCAGTGCTGGGACTGAATACACATTCACTCTCTTCACTGTGTTTGAGAATGTCAGAAGCAGTGGAATCAACATTACTGCAGTCACTGGTAAGATACACACACACACACACACACACACACACACACACACACACACACACACACACACACACACACCAACAGTGTTTGCATGCTCCAATGGGTATCAGCACTATTCTATATGATGTCCATTAAAAATGTAGGACATCTAAGTTTGTACATCAAGAATCCTACTGGATGACAAGCCTTTGCTGTCACCTGGTCAGTGTTCCCACCTGAATCTGCTTTCTGTCACGCCTATTGAACATTCAAATGACATCATTTGGGGATGGCAAATGACACTAATGAATGTACCCTACAGCAATACTTAGGATGTGTGACAACTGGTCCTTATGTTTAACTTCACTTCGCTCATGCTTTCTGTCTCAGTCCCTCTCAATGCAGAAGGCTTCAGATCAACTGCACAAGAGGAGACTGGAATCACTCTGCAGTGGAACAAATTAAACAGCACCATCAGTTATATTATCCAGTTTGATGGTACAGAGATAAACATCACTGCACCAGTGGGAGATGGACCAGTAACTCACAGAGTCCCATTTCTGACTCCTGGGACGCAATACACATTCACTCTCTTCACTGTGTTTGAGAATGTCAGAAGCAGTGGAGTCAACATTACTGCAGTCACTGGTAAGACATCTCACTTGATCACACATGCAACTGCAAGGTGGGCTATACATTTAGAGGCACCAACACTGAACATATTTATTGGGCACCAAAAACTGGGGTGCACGATTGTGTCAAACATTTGCCTTTCCGAACTGTATGACTCGCCTCAATGCAATTACCGGTAAACTGAGAGAGGAAAAATGGCCCTGAGACTAATATCCAGCACTCATCACCTGTGTTCAAATTCTGAAATCTTCTAAATAGTGTGGTTATTTTCCAATCCCCAAACACATCTATGAAGTCTGACATTCTTCATTAAAATGTTGGACATCAAAGACCCTACATTAATAATCCTACTGAAGGACAAGCTTTTGCTGTCACCTGGTCAAAGTTCCCATCCAAATCTGCCTTATACTGTATCATGCCTGTTCAGCCTTCAAGTTACATCATTTCGGGATAGAAAATGGGACTAGTGAAAGTGACCTACAGCAATAGTTAGGATGTCCGTATGTTTAACTTAACTTTTGTCACGTTTCTGTTTCAGTTCCTCTCAATGCAGAAGGCTTCAGCTCAACATCACAAAATGAGACTAGTATCTCGCTGCAGTGGAATAAAGTCAACAGCATTGTCGACTATATTCTCCAGTTTGATGGTACAGAGATAAGCATCACTGCACCAGTAGGAGGTGGATCAGTATCTCACACAGTGACATCACGGACAGCTGGGACAGAATACACATTCACTCTCTTCACTGTTTTTGAGAATGTCAGAAGCAGTGGAGTCAACATTACTGCCGTCACAGGTAAGACATCTAACTTGTCCACATACAACAAGGCGGGCTATACAAACATGCACCATCATTGGAAATACATTGTATTTACTAGTGGGCAATAGGTTCTATTCATGTGGGGATGCCGAATGGAGCAACTTAACAGCAACAGGGACACTGACTATTTAAAGTCCTTGTTGATGAATGGCATCACTCCTGTTTTTCTGCTTCAGCTCCTCTCAATGCAGAAGGCTTCAGATCAACGGGACAAAATGAGACTGGAATCACACTGCAGTGGAATAAAGTCAACAGCACTGTCAACTATATTCTCCAGTTTGATGGTGCAGAGATCAACATTACTGCACCAGAAGGAGATGGACCAGTAACTCACAAAGTCTCATTTCTCAGTGCTGGGACTGAATACACATTCACTCTCTTCACTGTGTTTGAGAATGTCAGAAGCAGTGGAATCAACATTACTGCAGTCACTGGTAAGATACACACACACACACACACACACACACACACACACACACACACACACACACACACACACACACACACACACACACACACACACACACACACACACACACACACACACACACACACACACACACACACACACACACACACACACACACCAACAGTGCAGTGTTTGCATGCTCCAATGGGTATCAGCACTATTCTATTTGATGTCCATTAAAAATGTAGGACATCTAAGTTTGTACATCAAGAATCCTACTGGATGACAAGCCTTTGCTGTCACCTGGTCAGTGTTCCCACCTGAATCTGCTTTCTGTCACGCCTATTGAACATTCAAATGACATCATTTGGGGATGGCAAATGACACTAATGAATGTACCCTACAGCAATACTTAGGATGTGTGACAACTGGTCCTTATGTTTAACTTCACTTCGCTCATGCTTTCTGTCTCAGTCCCTCTCAATGCAGAAGGCTTCAGATCAACTGCACAAGAGGAGACTGGAATCACTCTGCAGTGGAACAAATTAAACAGCAGTTATATTATCCAGTTTGATGGTACAGAGATAAACATCACTGCACCAGTGGGAGATGGACCAGTAACTCACAGAGTCCCATTTCTGACTCCTGGGACGCAATACACATTCACTCTCTTCACTGTGTTTGAGAATGTCAGAAGCAGTGGAGTCAACATTACTGCAGTCACTGGTAAGACATCTCACTTGATCACACATGCAACTGCAAGGTGGGCTATACATTTAGATGCACCAACACTGAACATATTTATTGGGCACCAAAAACTGGAGTGCACGATTGTGTCAAACATTTGCCTTTCCGAACTGTATGACTCGCCTCAATGCAATTAAACTGAGAGAGGAAAAATGGCCCTGAGACTAATATCCAGCACTCATCACCTGTGTTCAAATTCTGAAATCTTCTAAATAGTGTGGTTATTTTCCAATCCCCAAACACATCTATGAAGTCTGACGTTCTTCATTAAAATGTTGGACATCAAAGACCCTACATTAATAATCCTACTGAAGGACAAGCTTTTGCTGTCACCTGGTCAAAGTTCCCATCCAAATCTGCCTTATACTGTATCATGCCTGTTCAGCCTTCAAGTTACATCATTTCGGGATAGAAAATGGGACTAGTGAAAGTAACCTACAGCAATAGTTAGGATGTCCGTATGTTTAACTTAACTTTTGTCACGTTTCTGTTTCAGTTCCTCTCAATGCAGAAGGCTTCAGCTCAACATCACAAAATGAGACTAGTATCTCGCTGCAGTGGAATAAAGTCAACAGCATTGTCGACTATATTCTCCAGTTTGATGGTACAGAGATAAGCATCACTGCACCAGTAGGAGGTGGATCAGTATCTCACACAGTGACATCACGGACAGCTGGGACAGAATACACATTCACTCTCTTCACTGTTTTTGAGAATGTCAGAAGCAGTGGAGTCAACATTACTGCCGTCACAGGTAAGACATCTAACTTGTCCACATACAACAAGGCGGGCTATACAAACATGCACCATCATTGGAAATACATTGTATTTACTAGTGGGCAATAGGTTCTATTCATGTGGGGATGCCGAATGGAGCAACTTAACAGGAACAGGGACACTGACTATTTAAAGTCCTTGTTGATGAATGGCATCACTCCTGTTTTTCTGCTTCAGCTCCTCTCAATGCAGAAGGCTTCAGATCAACGGGACAAAATGAGACTGGAATCACACTGCAGTGGAATAAAGTCAACAGCACTGTCAACTATATTCTCCAGTTTGATGGTGCAGAGATCAACATTACTGCACCAGAAGGAGATGGACCAGTAACTCACAAAGTCTCATTTCTCAGTGCTGGGACTGAATACACATTCACTCTCTTCACTGTGTTTGAGAATGTCAGAAGCAGTGGAATCAACATTACTGCAGTCACTGGTAAGATACACACACACACACACACACACACACACACACACACACACACACACACACACACACACACACACACACACACACACACACACACACACACACACACACACCAACAGTGTTTGCATGCTCCAATGGGTATCAGCACTATTCTATATGATGTCCATTAAAAATGTAGGACATCTAAGTTTGTACATCAAGAATCCTACTGGATGACAAGCCTTTGCTGTCACCTGGTCAGTGTTCCCACCTGAATCTGCTTTCTGTCACGCCTATTGAACATTCAAATGACATCATTTGGGGATGGCAAATGACACTAATGAATGTACCCTACAGCAATACTTAGGATGTGTGACAACTGGTCCTTATGTTTAACTTCACTTCGGTCATGCTTTCTGTCTCAGTCCCTCTCAATGCAGAAGGCTTCAGATCAACTGCACAAGAGGAGACTGGAATCACTCTGCAGTGGAACAAATTAAACAGCACCATCAGTTATATTATCCAGTTTGATGGTACAGAGATAAACATCACTGCACCAGTGGGAGATGGACCAGTAACTCACAGAGTCCCATTTCTGACTCCTGGGACGCAATACACATTCACTCTCTTCACTGTGTTTGAGAATGTCAGAAGCAGTGGAGTCAACATTACTGCAGTCACTGGTAAGACATCTCACTTGATCACACATGCAACTGCAAGGTGGGCTATACATTTAGATGCACCAACACTGAACATATTTATTGGGCACCAAAAACTGGAGTGCACGATTGTGTCAAACATTTGCCTTTCCGAACTGTATGACTCGCCTCAATGCAATTAAACTGAGAGAGGAAAAATGGCCCTGAGACTAATATCCAGCACTCATCACCTGTGTTCAAATTCTGAAATCTTCTAAATAGTGTGGTTATTTTCCAATCCCCAAACACATCTATGAAGTCTGACATTCTTCATTAAAATGTTGGACATCAAAGACCCTACATTAATAATCCTACTGAAGGACAAGCTTTTGCTGTCACCTGGTCAAAGTTCCCATCCAAATCTGCCTTATACTGTATCATGCCTGTTCAGCCTTCAAGTTACCGGTACATCATTTCGGGATAGAAAATGGGACTAGTGAAAGTGACCTACAGCAATAGTTAGGATGTCCGTATGTTTAACTTAACTTTTGTCACGTTTCTGTTTCAGTTCCTCTCAATGCAGAAGGCTTCAGCTCAACATCACAAAATGAGACTAGTATCTCGCTGCAGTGGAATAAAGTCAACAGCATTGTCGACTATATTCTCCAGTTTGATGGTACAGAGATAAGCATCACTGCACCAGTAGGAGGTGGATCAGTATCTCACACAGTGACATCACGGACAGCTGGGACAGAATACACATTCACTCTCTTCACTGTTTTTGAGAATGTCAGAAGCAGTGGAGTCAACATTACTGCCGTCACAGGTAAGACATCTAACTTGTCCACATACAACAAGGCGGGCTATACAAACATGCACCATCATTGGAAATACATTGTATTTACTAGTGGGCAATAGGTTCTATTCATGTGGGGATGCCGAATGGAGCAACTTAACAGCAACAGGGACACTGACTATTTAAAGTCCTTGTTGATGAATGGCATCACTCCTGTTTTTCTGCTTCAGCTCCTCTCAATGCAGAAGGCTTCAGATCAACGGGACAAAATGAGACTGGAATCACACTGCAGTGGAATAAAGTCAACAGCACTGTCAACTATATTCTCCAGTTTGATGGTGCAGAGATCAACATTACTGCACCAGAAGGAGATGGACCAGTAACTCACAAAGTCTCATTTCTCAGTGCTGGGACTGAATACACATTCACTCTCTTCACTGTGTTTGAGAATGTCAGAAGCAGTGGAATCAACATTACTGCAGTCACTGGTAAGATACACACACACACACACACACACACACACACACACACACACACACACACACACACACACACACACACCCACAGTGTTTGCATGCTCCAATGGGTATCAGCACTATTCTATATGATGTCCATTAAAAATGTAGGACATCTAAGTTTGTACATCAAGAATCCTACTGGATGACAAGCCTTTGCTGTCACCTGGTCAGTGTTCTCACCTGAATCTGCTTTCTGTCACGCCTATTGAACATTCAAATGACATCATTTGGGGATGGCAAATGACACTAATGAATGTACCCTACAGCAATACTTAGGATGTGTGACAACTGGTCCTTATGTTTAACTTCACTTCGCTCATGCTTTCTGTCTCAGTCCCTCTCAATGCAGAAGGCTTCAGATCAACTGCACAAGAGGAGACTGGAATCACTCTGCAGTGGAACAAATTAAACAGCACCATCAGTTATATTATCCAGTTTGATGGTACAGAGATAAACATCACTGCACCAGTGGGAGATGGACCAGTAACTCACAGAGTCCCATTTCTGACTCCTGGGACGCAATACACATTCACTCTCTTCACTGTGTTTGAGAATGTCAGAAGCAGTGGAGTCAACATTACTGCAGTCACTGGTAAGACATCTCACTTGATCACACATGCAACTGCAAGGTGGGCTATACATTTAGATGCACCAACACTGAACATATTTATTGGGCACCAAAAACTGGAGTGCACGATTGTGTCAAACATTTGCCTTTCCGAACTGTATGACTCGCCTCAATGCAATTAAACTGAGAGAGGAAAAATGGCCCTGAGACTAATATCTAGCACTCATCACCTGTGTTCAAATTCTGAAATCTTCTAAATAGTGTGGTTATTTTCCAATCCCCAAACACATCTATGAAGTCTGACGTTCTTCATTAAAATGTTGGACATCAAAGACCCTACATTAATAATCCTACTGAAGGACAAGCTTTTACTGTCACCTGGTCAAAGTTCCCATCCAAATTTGCCTTATACTGTATCATGCCTCTTCAGCCTTCAAGTTACATCATTTCGGGATAGAAAATGGGACTAGTGAAAGTAACCTACAGCAATAGTTAGGATGTCCGTATGTTTAACTTCACTTTTGTCACATTTCTGTTTCAGTTCCTCTCAATGCAGAAGGCTTCAGCTCAACATCACAAAATGAGACTAGTATCTCGCTGCAGTGGAATAAAGTCAACAGCATTGTCGACTATATTCTCCAGTTGGATGGTACAGAGATAAACATCACTGCACCAGTGGGAGATGGACCAGTAACTCACAGAGTCCCATTTCTGGCTCCTGGGACGCAATACACATTCACTCTCTTCACTGTGTTTGAGGATGTCAGAAGCAGTGGAGTCAACATTACTGCAGTCACTGGTAAGACATCTAACTTGTCCACATGCAACAAGGCGGGCTATACAAACATGCACCATCATTGAAAATACATTGTATTTACTAGTGGGCAATAGGTTCTATTGATGTGGGGATGCCCAATGGCGCAACTTAACAGCAACAGGGACACTGACTATTTGAAGTGCTTGTTGATGAATGGCATCACTCCTGTTTTTCTGCTTCAGCTCCTCTCAATGCAGAAGGCTTCAGATCAACGGGACAAAATGAGACTGGAATCACACTGCAGTGGAATAAAGTCAACAGCACTGTCAACTATATTCTCCAGTTTGATGGTGTAGAGATCAACATTACTGCACCAGTAGGAGGTGGATCAGTATCTCACACAGTGACATCCCGGACGGCTGGGACTGAATACACATTCACTCTCTTCACTGTGTTTGAGAATGTCAGAAGCAGTGGAGTCAACATTACTGCAGTCACTGGTAAGACATCTCACTTGATCACACATGCAACTGCAAGGTGGGCTATACATTTAGATGCACCAACACTGAAGATATGATGTATTTATTGGGCACCAAAAACTGGAGTGCACAATTGTGTCAAACATTTGTCTTTCCGAACTGTATGACTCGCCTCAATGCAATTAAACTGAGAGAGGAAAAATGCCCCTGAGAGTAATATCCAGCACTCATCACCCGTGTTCAAATTCAGAAATCTTCTAAATAGTGTGGTTATTTTCCAATCCTCAATCACATCTATGAAGTCTGACGCTCTACATTAAAATGTCGGACATCAAAGACCTTACATTAATAATCCTACTGAAGGACAAGCTTTTACTGTCACCTGGTCAAAGTTCCCATCCAAATCTGCCTTATACTGTATCATGCCTGTTCAGCCTTCAAGTTACATCATTTCGGGATAGAAAATGGCACTAGTGAAAGTAACCTACAGCAATAGTTAGAATGTCCTTATGTTTAACTTCACTTGGGTTGCGCTTTCTGTTTCAGTTCCTCTCAATGCAGAAGGCTTCAGCTCAACATCACAAAATGAGACTAGTATCTCGCTGCAGTGGAATAAAGTCAACAGCATTGTCGACTATATTCTCCAGTTTGATGGTACAGAGATAAACATCACTGCACCAGTAGGAGGTGGACCAGTATCTCACACAGTGACATCCCGCACAGCTGGGACTGAATACACATTCACTCTCTTCACTGTTTTTGAGAGTGTCAGAAGCAGTGGAGTCACCATTACTGCAGTCACAGGTAAGACATCTAACTTGTCCACATACAACAAGGCGGGCTATACAAAGATGCACCAACACTGAAAATACATTGTATTTACTAGTGGTCAATAGGTTCCATTCATGTGGGGATGCCGAATGGAGCAACTTAACAGCAACAAGGACACTGACTATTTAAAGTCCTTGTTCGATGAATTGCATCACTCCTGTTTTTCTGCTTCAGTTCCTCTCAATGCAGAAGGCTTCAGATCAACTGCACAAGAGGAGACTGGAATCACACTGCAGTGGAATAAAGTCAACAGCATTGTCGACTATATTCTCCAGTTGGATGGTGCAGAGATCAACATTACTGCACCAGTAGGAGGTGGACCAGTATCTCACACAGTGACATCACGGACAGCTGGGACTGAATACACTTTCACTCTCTTCACTGTTTTTGAGAATGTCAGAAGCAGTGGAGTTACCATTACTGCAGTCACAGGTAAGACATCTGACTTGTCCACATACAACAAGGCGGGCTATACAAAGATGCACCAACACTGAAAATACATTGTACTTACTAGTGGGAAATAGGTTCTATTCATGTGGGGATGCCCAATAGAGCAACCTAGCAGCAAAAGGGACACTGACTATTTGAAGTCCTTTTTGATTAGTACTCACATCACGTTTTTCTGCTTCAGTTCCTCTCAATGCAGAAGGCTTCAGATCAACGGAACAAAATGAGACCAGTATCTCTCTGCAGTGGAATAAAGTCAACAGCACTGTCAACTATATTCTCCAGTTTGATGGTGTAGAGATCAACATTACTGCACCAGTAGGAGATGAACCAGTAACTCACAAAGTCTCATTTCTCAGTGCTGGGACGGAATACACATTCACTCTCTTCACTGTGTTTGAGAATGTCAGAAGCAGTGGCATCAACATTACTGCAGTCACTGGTAAGATATTTGACTTGATCACATATGCAACTGTAAGGCAGGCTATACGTCTAGATGCACAAACACAGAAAATACGATGTATTTGTTGGGCACACAAAACTGGAGTGCATGTTTCTGACAAAGATTTCCAGCTCCATACTGAATGTTGCCTCAGTGCAAGTTAATTAAGACAGTGAAAAGCTGGCACTAAGAGTAATATCCAGTACTCATCATCAGTTGTGTTCAAATTCAGAAACATTCTAAATAGGAAGGTTGATTTCAGATCCCCACTCACATCCATGACATCTAACATAAAAGCGAAAAACCTACCTAAGTACAGTATGTATCTCTATGAATGGGTTTCATTTTCCTCAGACACGGTCGGCCTGACAGCATTCATATTTGGCAGGGATACCAGTAGAAGTCCTAAGCAGACAGTGACAGGGCTAGATATTGTAATTAGGTCTTTATGGCGGGGTAAATGGCCAAAAATGGACAAACTGGTACTTCACTTCGGTCATGCTTTCTGTCTCAGTCCCTCTCAATGCAGAAGGCTTCAGATCAACTGCACAAGAGGAGACTGGAATCACTCTCCAGTGGAATAAAGTCAACAGCATTGTCGACTATATTCTCCAGTTGGATGGTGCAGAGATAAACATCACTGCACCAGTAGGAGGTGGACCAGTATCTCACACAGTGACATCCCGGACGGCTGGGACTGAATACACATTCACTCTCTTCACTGTTTTTGAGAATGTCAGAAGCAGTGGAGTCACCATTACTGCAGTCACAGGTAAGACATCTGACTTGTCCACATACAACAAGGCGGCCTATACAAAGATGCACCAACACTGAAAATACATTGTATTTACTAGTGGGCAATAGGGTTCCATTCATGTGGGGATGCCGAATGGAGCAACTTAACAGCAACAAGGACACTGACTATTTAAAGTCCTTGTTTGATGAATTGCATCACTCCTGTTTTTCTGCTTCAGTTCCTCTCAATGCAGAAGGCTTCAGATCAACGGGACAAAATGAGACTGGAATCACACTGCAGTGGAATAAAGTCAACAGCACTGTCAACTATATTCTCCAGTTTGATGGTGTAGAGATCAACATTACTGCACCAGTAGGAGGTGGATCAGTATCTCACACAGTGACATCCCGGACGGCTGGGACTGAATACACATTCACTCTCTTCACTGTGTTTGAGAATGTCAGAAGCAGTGGAGTCAACATTACTGCAGTCACTGGTAAGACATCTCACTTGATCACACATGCAACTGCAAGGTGGGCTATACATTTAGAGGCACCAACACTGAAGATATGATGTATTTATTGGGCACCAAAAACTGGAGTGCACAATTGTGTCAAACATTTGTCTTTCCGAACTGTATGACTTGCCTCAATGCAATTAAACTGAGAGAGGAAAAATGCCCCTGAGAGTAATATCCAGCACTCATCACCTGTGTTCAAATTCAGAAATCTTCTAAATAGTGTGGTTATTTTCCAATCCTCATTCACATCTATGAAGTCTGACGTTCTACATTAAAATGTCGGACATCAAAGACCTTACATTAATAATCCTACTGAAGGACAAGCTTTTACTGTCACCTGGTCAAAGTTCCCATCCAAATCTGCCTTATACTGTATCATGCCTGTTCAGCCTTCAAGTTACATCATTTCGGGATAGAAAATGGCACTAGTGAAAGTAACCTACAGCAATAGTTAGAATGTCCTTATGTTTAACTTAACTTGGGTCGCGCTTTCTGTTTCAGTTCCTCTCAATGCAGAAGGCTTCAGCTCAACATCACAAAATGAGACTAGTATCTCGCTGCAGTGGAATAAAGTCAACAGCATTGTCGACTATATTCTCCAGTTTGATGGTACAGAGATAAACATCACTGCACCAGTAGGAGGTGGACCAGTATCTCACACAGTGACATCCCGCACAGCTGGGACTGAATACACATTCACTCTCTTTACTGTTTTTGAGAGTGTCAGAAGCAGTGGAGTCACCATTGCTGCAGTCACAGGTAAGACATCTAACTTGTCCACATACAACAAGGCGGGCTATACAAAGATGCACCAACACTGAAAATACATTGTATTTACTAGTGGTCAATAGGTTCCATTCATGTGGGGATGCCGAATGGAGCAACTTAACAGCAACAAGGACACTGACTATTTAAAGTCCTTGTTTGATGAATTGCATCACTCCTGTTGTTCTGCTTCAGCTCCTCTCAATGCAGAAGGCTTCAGATCAACGGGACAAAATGAGACTGGTATCACTCTGCAGTGGAATAAAGTCAACAGCATTGTCGACTATATTCTCCAGTTGGATGGTGCAGAGATCAACATTACTGCACCAGTAGGAGGTGGACCAGTATCTCACACAGTGACATCACGGACAGCTGGGACTGAATACTCCTTCACTCTCTTCACTGTTTTTGAGAATGTCAGAAGCAGTGGAGTCACCATTACTGCAGTCACAGGTAAGACATCTGACTTGTCCACATACAACAAGGCGGGCTATACAAAGATGCACCAACACTGAAAATACATTGTATTTACTAGTGGGAAATAGGTTCTATTCATGTGGGGATGCCCAATAGAGCAACCTAGCAGCAAAAGGGACACTGACTATTTGAAGTCCTTTTTGATTACTCACATCACGTTTTTCTGCTTCAGTTCCTCTCAATGCAGAAGGCTTCAGATCAACGGAACAAAATGAGACCAGTATCTCTCTGCAGTGGAATAAAGTCAACGGCACTGTCAACTATATTCTCCAGTTTGATGGTGTAGAGATCAACATTACTGCACCAGTAGGAGATGAACCAGTAACTCACAAAGTCTCATTTCTCAGTGCTGGGACGGAATACACATTCACTCTCTTCACTGTGTTTGAGAATGTCAGAAGCAGTGGCATCAACATTACTGCAGTCACTGGTAAGATATTTGACTTGATCACATATGCAACTGTAAGGCAGGCTATACGTCTAGATGCACAAACACAGAAAATACGATGTATTTGTTGGGCACACAAAACTGGAGTGCATGTTTCTGACAAAGATTTCCAGCTCGATACTGAATGTTGCCTCAGTGCACGTTAATTAAGACAGTGAAAAGCTGGCACTAAGAGTAATATCCAGCACTCATCAGTTGTGTTCAAATTCAGAAACATTCTAAATAGGAAGGTTGATTTCAGATCCCCACTCACATCCATGACATCTAACATAAAAGCGAAAAACCTACCTAAGTACAGTATGTATCTCTATGAATGGGTTTCATTTTCCTCAGACACCGTCGGCCTGACAGCATTCATATTTGGCAGGGATACCAGTAGAAGTCCTAAGCAGACAGTGACAGGGCCAGATATTGTAATTATGTCTTTATGGCGGGGTAAATGGCCAAAAATGGACAAACTGGTACTTCACTTCGGTCATGCTTTCTGTCTCAGTCCCTCTCAATGCAGAAGGCTTCAGATCAACTGCACAAGAGGAGACTGGAATCACTCTCCAGTGGAATAAGGTCAACAGCATTGTCGACTATATTCTCCAGTTGGATGGTGCAGAGATAAACATCACTGCACCAGTAGGAGGTGGACCAGTATCTCACACAGTGACATCCCGGACAGCTGGGACTGAATACACATTCACTCTCTTCACTGTTTTTGAGAATGTCAGAAGCAGTGGGGTCACCATTACTGCAGTCACAGGTAAGACATCTGACTTGTCCACATACAACAAGGCGGGCTATACAAAGATGCACCAACACTGAAAATACATTGTATTTACTAGTGGGCATTGGGCAATAGGTTCCATTCATGTGGGGATGCCGAATGGAGCAACTTAACAGCAACAGGGACACTGACTATTTAAAGTCCTTGTTTGATTAATTGCATCACTCCTGTTTTTCTGCTTCAGTTCCTCTCAATGCAGAAGGCTTCAGATCAACGGGACAAAATGAGACTGGAATCACTCTGCAGTGGAATAAAGTCAACAGCACTGTCAACTATATTCTCCAGTTTGATGGTGTAGAGATAAACATTACTGCACCAGTAGGAGGTGGACCAGTATCTCACACAGTGACATCACGGACAGCTGGGACTGAATACACCTTCACTCTCTTCACTGTTTTTGAGAATGTCAGAAGCAGTGGAGTCACCATTACTGCAGTCACAGGTAAGACATCTGACTTGTCCACATACAACATGGCGGGCTATACAAAGATGCACCAACACTGAAAATACATTGTACTTACTAGTGGGAAATAGGTTCCATTCATGTGGGGATGCCCAATAGAGCAACTTAGCAGCAAAAGGGACACTATTTGAAGTCCTTTTTGATTACTCACATCACGTTTTTCTGCTTCAGTTCCTCTCAATGCAGAAGGCTTCAGATCAACGGAACAAAATGAGACCAGTATCACTCTGCAGTGGAATAAAGTCAACAGCACTGTCAACTATATTCTCCAGTTTGATGGTGTAGAGATCAACATTACTGCACCAGTAGGAGATGGACCAGTAACTCACAAAGTCTCATTTCTCAGTGCTGGGACGGAATACACATTCACTCTCTTCACTGTGTTTGGGAGTGTCAGAAGCAGTGGAGTCAACATTACTGCAGTGCCTGCTGCTGCCATTAGTTTCGCAGTTAGTTTCTCAACTGCTGGGACATTTACAAGTGACCTGCTGGATTCATCATCTTCTGCTTTTGAAACTCGAGACACACTGATGAGAGCCGAGGTAAGTTTGCCACTCAAATTAAGCCTGTGGTAGCATCTATTGTATTCTGATATCGGAGATATCAGGTCATTCATTGCTCCAAGGATTGAAAATATAGATTGCTACATCCTCATGTTACTTTAAAGATCATATCTTGTCTAATATTCTACAATAATCCTTCATCTAATTTCATTCCTGATGTACTCATCTTCCAACAATCATTTTTGTCAGTGTCAAAATAGATTTATTTGGGATTTTGCTGTTAAATCTACAGTCTAAATTGAGTGGATATTCAACAAATGCATGTGACAGTATACAATTTCAAATCACTTTTCAATATAGTTTGCATTTCACTTTGGGCTATTGTTTCATTAGAAAAAGTATTAGCAAGCCGTTTTCAATATATTCAGGTACCGAATTGACCATTTCTCCCCAAAGCCTAATTCCACTTTTAACGTTCTTGTTTTGTAGTCTGATGCTTGGTCATTTCAGTCTTGCAGATTGCTTTCTGATTCACAATGCTGGAACATACAGTGGAATACCCCTTTCTCTCATGGAGTAGCATTTCATTCCAGTTGTTGGGATTAAAAAATTCAATAAAAATCCTCCTATTACTATATAAAAGAAAAAACATGTACTCTCAGTGCACTTCCCTTTCTGTAATTTCACTGTGATAGTCAATAAAGGACTAACAAGTAAAATTATGAAAAGAAGGAAATGGAACAGTGCAATTAAACTATGTGAAAATGAAGTAGTATAATTCAAAATATTTCAAGTTAAAAAGACTCCGGGGAAAAAAACACATTATGAATATAACCAAATATATACTTACAACCTGTTTTTTCCTGCAGCTTGAGCCTTTTTACAGAGCAGCATTCTCCTCCTTCAACTCCTTGAGAGTGGTGTCGTTCAGGTAATGTAGTTATGTTCAGCTTTGCTAGAATGAACAGATAATGAACAGATAATAAACAGATAATGAACAGATAATGAATAGATAATAAACAGATGATAATGAATAGATAATAAACAGATAATGAACAGATAATGAATAGATCATAAACAGATAATGAACAGATAATAAATAGATAATAAACAGATAATGAATAGATAATAAACAGATAATGAACACATAATAAACAGATAATGAACAGATAATGGCCAGAAAGTCATGATGATTGAAACTATCCCCCCCTCCCTGTAATTTTGTAATTTGCAGAAGTGGATCAGTCGTCAATAACATGGAAGTTACTTTTGCGGCCGGCGCCTCATCTGTTCCTGATGTTGCCCAGATTGGAAATGTTGTGATCAATGCAGCTTCAAGCATTACAGCCTTCAACATTGACAAGAATAGTGTTGCTGTTACTTCAAGCTCAGTTCCACTCAATGCAGAAGGCTTCAGATCAATAGCACAAGATGAGATGAGGATCACTCTGCAGTGGAATAAAGTGAACAGCATTGTCGACTATATTCTCCAGTTTGATGGTGCAGAGATCAACATTACTTCGCCAGTAGGAGATGGACCAGTAAATCACACAGTGTCATCTCTCACTCCTGGAACTGAATACACATTCACTCTCTTCACTGTGTCTGAGAATGTCAGGAGCAGTGGAGTCAATGTTACTGCAGTCACTGGTAAGATGTGTGGCTTCATGTTATGTCATGTTATGTCATCTGTTCTGCAATGCACGGCGCAGCATGCCATTTACAGCTGAAGGAACCAATACAAACATACTAAATACCCCTTCCTTTAATATTAATAGAGTATCATAGTAGCTAAAACAGTTAGATCCCAAATTCACCTACTGTAGTTATGTCTATAAAGTATTTTGAAGGGGAGCTCATTTCTAATCACTGATGATCACATGCCTGCTATCCACACTGTGTGCGTGCACGCACGCACGTACACACACACACACACACGCACAAACACACACACACACACACACACACACACACACACGCACACACACACACACACACACACACACACACACACACACACACACACACACACACACACACAGACTCAAGGTGAAAACAATACCAGCCACAAGCTGTTGCAGCTGGTTACCACACGCAGTTGTGGCTATTAATAAGATGTCACAAAATGGATTCAATGCCAGCATTCTGTTGTTTTAACCCCATGAGAGGTCCAATCTGCAGCCATTTTGTGCCTGTCGTGGTGAGCATTAGGTTTCCTTCGTGTGGGGATGCAAAATAGAGCAATCTAAACCGCTAACAGAACCACTGGTCAATTTGAAGTGGTTGATAAATTGCATTACAATTTTCTTTTTCTGTCTCAGTTCCTCTCAATGCAGAAGGCTTCGAAACAACAGGACAAAATGAGACTAGCATCACTCTGCAGTGGAATAAAGTCAACAGCATTGTCGACTATATTCTCCAGTTGGATGGTACAGAGATAACCATCACTGCACCAGTAGGAGGTGGACCAGTATCTCACACAGTGACATCCCGGACAGCTGGGACTGAATACACATTCACTCTCTTCACTGTGTTTGAGAATGTCAGAAGCAGTGGAATCAACATTACTGCAGTCACAGGTAAGATTTTTCTCTTTATGCAATCTTCACTGTAATGGCTCAGCAAGCCATAATTTACATTTCATTCAACCATTCTAAACATACAGATGTCACTCATCTAGTCTCGCAGCACTGCTGCCGCCCCGCAGCAGCACAGCTGCCACCCCAAGACAGCATGGGGCCTTTAAGCAGGGGGCTTTTGTTAACAACAAAGAAAACATTTAAATGACAAAAGCCCCCACTGTTACCACTGTGGCAGTACAGCAGCACTGCAAAAGTAAATGGGCAACATCTGTAACATGTATTGCTGGGCTTTATTTTGTCCAATTAAATGCCCTGTTCCTTTCAATGTGCATCATACAGTATAATAGCCAAAAGAGTAAAATACCCGATTCACCCAAGGACGGTTTAAGAATGCAGAGGCCTTTGGGCACAAACACTTGTTGGAGGCCCCCCTACTACTTATATGATGGCCATCCCCAGGCTCAGTTATGTCTCATAAATTGTTGGAGCAATTTTTGGGGTTGATACCATTTGTTCCACAGACTTGGTGCAAGATTTAACTCGAGAATGGATGGGGGGGCGGAGGAGGTCAAAAATCCCTCCAAAATACCACATGAAGACACCAAGATCTTGAGGAACACCATAGAAAAATTAATGCTGTGATTTGGTATCAATAACTTTTGACATTTGGAGATTTCTGTAAGAATTGCAAATTGCATTTTTGGCAATTGTTATAGCGAGCATCATAGCCAATTTGTTCAATTCCAATACTGTTCAGGGACCCCCAGTATGCATAGATATTCAAATAGAATAGGCAAAAATAACACGTTTATACGGCATGCAAAAACTGCATGCGATTAGCATAAAGTGGGCCTGTCTGTAAAGGGGAGACTCATGGGTACCCATATAAGCCATTCTCATTCAGATATTTTGAGGTGAGAGGTCAAGGGACATGCCCTCGCCAAAATCTTAAACCTAAATTTGGAGCGTGATTTAGCCATCTTCCCGACAAGCTAGCATAGATAGCCTCTGTAGCATGACATGGTTAATACCAATAGATACCCTCTGAAAGACAGCAAAACAGGATGAGACCACCATGTTGGTGAGGTTTCAGGAAGCCCCTAGAGGTTGGAGGCCCCCGGGCACTGGCCCAATCAGCCTGGTGGATAATCTGGGCCTGGATTCACCTATGCAGTTATCTATTTACAAAGTTTCCTGAAGGAGGAGCTCATGAACATGACAACAATCAACAATCACAGCCCTGCTATCCACACACATTGATGTTATTAATAAGTTAAAATGCACCCAACACCCCCTTTCCTCCAAATAGAACCAGGAGTTTATTTATATTTTTTATTTTATTTTTATTTTTGTCTTAGCTCCTCTCAATGCAGAAGGCTTCAGATCAACAGCACAAGATGAGACGAGTATCACTCTGCAGTGGAATAAAGTGAACAGCATTGTCGACTATATTCTCCAGTTTAATGATGCAGAGAAAAGCATCACTGCACCAGTAGGAGATGGACCAGTAACTCACACAGTGACATCTCTCACTGCTCGGACTGAGTACACATTCACTCTCTTCACGGTGTTTGAGAATGTCCGGAGCAGTGGAGTCAACATTACTACATTCACAGGTATTCACTTTTTTGTTAATGACTCATAATAAGAACATCTTTCCATTTTCTCCTTTAAACAGTTACATCTAATAATTTTAGTATTTTGAACACTTTTTCAAGAAAATTTCCAACATGACCTTTCCTTACAATCAACTGATCAGAATGTATATTATCTTAAGTTTAATATCATGCATAATCCTGTGGAAATCATTTTCAGTAACAAAGGACATTCTTTGATGATTTATTTGAATGATCAACAAATCATTAATGTATCTTTATTGTTTCCCCCCATTGCACATGAACACCACCTTACCAAAAATAACTTTGGCTCCACCTCCTACATCTACTTCTGAAACAGGGCCTTGTAAGTCTGTGCATTTGCTATTTACATTGAAGAAGTAACTCAAACTTGTAGTTGTAAAATATTTAATTGTTTTTTGTTTGTGTTAAGTCTTTGATCATGATAGAAGTACACCTTTACTTTGAGTGGACAAGAAAATATATCATCTTACAATGTAAAATGCATCTCTGAAAATCAATTTACAGCAGATCTTGGAAAGTTGTATTATATATAGCCTATTGAAATATATTTATGTCAACAGATTATGTGCTTAGATTGAACACCAAGCTGCAGTCATCGCTTGAGCTGTCAGACTCAGACATCAGGGATGTCATGGAGGAGGTAACAGTGGCTGGTGTTCGTGTATAGTAAAGTTAATGTTGTATCAATGCCAATATAAGACTGCTTTCAATTCACTCTTTATGGATATTGCTACTATATAGTGAAGAGAATTCCCCACCCACTAAAATAAAATTTGTGTGTGTTTTGATCTATAGCTCCTCAAACAGTACGGAGTGCCATACAGCACCCTGAATGTTACATCTGTTCAGAGAGAAGCCTGATGGAAGAAAGAATGGAATGGAGGGAGAGGAGGAAACATTCTGCACAATAGATTTTTTTTTTAGCAGGGGGTTCAACCCCAGGAGAACACGGGGACATGCAAACTCCAGACAGAAAGGCCCTTTTGACGACCCCACCTGGGCAGTAGGCACTGAGGACATGGGGATGGGGACACACCCTCAACGCGGCATCCCAGGCGGGAATCGAACCCAGGGCCTTCTTGCTGTGCCACTGTGCCCCTCAATAGACCTTCTGTTAGTCTATATCATGTTGTTTCCTCCAACAAATGACAAAACCTGCTGTAGGGGGTGGGGATTTCACCTATTTCCAATGTAGCTTCATCAGTTTTGAGACATTTTAATATAGATGCAGTATTCCTTTGCACTGTGATGTGGTATTGTTTACTTATTGTTTACTACTACTGTTTTGTTTTTTTGTTTTTTGCACATTCTATGCAGCATGCTATGCTAGTAAACCAGCAATTAGATGTAAATAACTATATTCCAATCTTTAAATTATCAACCCAATCACCAGAGTAAAATGTCAGCATTGCACGTCTCTAGAATCCACGGAAATGTAAGATATGAACATTTCGTAACGATAATATGTTGCATTTTCTGTGCGGAGCTTGTATGTTCTCCCTGTGCTCCCCTGGGCTTTCCTCCAGATATGAACCCACGCCCCTAAAAACATGCAAAAAAAAAAGTGCATATCAGGTAGGCCTATCTCAACGTAAATGTTAAACAAAATGCTGGTTAAACCCTAGCCTAGAGTTTCGGCCCCGAAGGGGCTGATACCCTAGTATTACAAAAGCGGCAGATTGTTACAAAATATGGGTGTTATTATTACATAATGAAGTGAAAATGAATGACATGTTCTTGCGTTATTACATAATGCAGTATTACATAGTGTGTTGTTACATGGTGTGAGTTAGCTAATGTTAACTTAATAAATCTTTACATTGCTTCTCAATCCAATCAGTGTGATCAGCTTTTTTTAGAAGAGGAAAAGGTTAGTTCCAGAAGGTTTGTAGGTGTAGCCTGTGTTTTTATTTCCCTGCTGAATAGACAGTAGGTTACTTAATTCTGTTACTGTTCGGTTACTGTTCTCATTTCTGAATGTCTGGATGATGTACCGGTGAATCGGCTCAGGCTGGACTGGACCCTCTGCCCAGCCTCCCTCATGCTCAACCAATGGCCCACCATATGGTGAACCTATAGTGGCCCGGGTCTCATCTGTCACTCCTGTTCCTCTAGCTCTCACTGCAACATTGGCTTCCAGAGCTGTGTGTTTTGCAGAAAGTGTGATCTACAATTACAAATGAGTGTACAGGCTAAAGCAGAAAATTGCTTATATATATATGTTGCATATTATTTGTGCAGACTTGGTTTAGGGATTTGATACATGCGCTTCAGGTTTTAGTGTGAATAACTGTAAAATGATTAACTTTGAAAAGAAAATGTTTTTTGAACTACACAAACAAGGTAGCCTGCAAAAAAGACATCCACTCCTCTGTACTGTGTGCAATGATGCAACAATCAGAAGCTAACAGGTTGGGTTTGACTACCAGTACATACCGTACCTTTAATTCCTGCATCTGGGTCACCTTATTACAGAAGTATTTTCCCTGCTGTAAACCTAGCTGATGCCTATAGATTCTAGGCATAAGCTCAGCGTAGTCGACATGCCATTCTGCATCACACCAAGTATAATTATCTTACCTGAGAGGCAAACATCACAAAGTGACTGACAGTTACTGTACAGGTGTTTGAAAAGGGTTGAGCACTGAGAACACAGAGATTAAAACAGGTAAGAAAATGACCTTTTTATTTTTAGCCTATCGTTAGCCTAATAGCATAATTGCATATCATATATACATATATAAATATATACTTAGGAAATTATGCTATTAGGCTAACGATATGTGACAGGGATTGGTGAAAGGGCTAACGAGTAGGCAATGAAATCGCACAAATCAAGAAGGTTGGTGGGGGGGGGTCACTTTTTTCATATGCATACTGCAAAAAAGAGCTTTAAGAATTATTCACAATGCTGAGTTTCGTTAACACACCAATCCACTTTTCCTAAAGTCACAAACATTAAAATTCATAGATCTGGTGAAACTTAGAACTGTTCAAGTAATGTTTAAAGCAGAAAATAAATTACTCCCAGGAAACCTCCAAAGCTTGTTCAAAGAAGGAGACGTATGATTTGATTTGATACTTTATTGTCCACCATGGTGGAAATTTTTCTTTGGCTTCTCTTCCCATCAAGATACATTGTGTACAGTCAGCACACCATAAAACATAAAGACATAGAACATAAAACACACATGTACAAGTTAAGACATAGATAGTGCAAATAAACATATGATTCCAAATACAAACACCTAACTAAAAATGGCTTCCTACCTATCTAAAATACCAGTCATATACCTACCTACCTAAAATATTACAAATACAATACCTAACTAAAATGGCTTCCTAATTCCTAACTATCTAAAATACCAATCATATACCTACCTATCTAAAATATTACATAGCGCAGCAGTGACAGCACACAGGACAGTTCATTTATTTAATGACCGTATGGCACAGGGGATAAATGAGTTTTTGTTATGGTATAACCTAAGTAAGTAAAGGTAACTTAAAACATCCTTGTGTTCGTACCACACTAAAAAGTATGTGTATTTCTGTCTGCGGTGTCGCTTTGTGGAATGAATTGGATCAGGAGATCAGGTAGTGTAAAAGTATGTCACAGTTTAAGAAGAAATATAAGAATATTATTTTTGAGAAATACAGAAATGAGGGATGAAGGTGATCATTTGGTGATGATGGTCATGATGTTGGTGATGATGACAACATGTAGATGTTTACAACCATGATGGTGGTGATGATGTAAATGCTTTTGTGAAATTGCTTCTTATTTGATTTACTTATTTTAAATATAAGATTTAAAATCTCATTGTTGAAGTAGGGGCAGGATAAGATAAGCATTGTGCTTCTTCCTGCTCCTTCTCGAACATAACTATTGTCTTTCATAAAAAAAAAATTATTCAAATGTGTTGTTTGTTTATGATTGATCTTTTACTGTTTTGTGTTTTATTGTTCGAGATAAATAAAGAAATGAAATGAAATAAAATATACGCAAGTTTAGGTGTTGAACGCACTTAATAAGTATCAAAAGTTTTAGGATCACTAAATACTTAGCTTGTTCAGGGCAAACCAAGCTTGTTCACCAACTTTCAGGGCAATTTTCTCTGAATGTTGCTTTTAGGAGTATGAACGTTCAAATAAGCATATATCTTCTTCAACTATTTTCAAATTTCAATCAATTAAAAGTTTTTTTTTTAATCCTTATTTATGTATTTATTTCATATTTTCAAAGGTTAAACGCATGGCTTATGAGCAGCTCAAAGGTCAGTGCCTCTTGTTTGATTAGTATGACTGTTTTGATGTTTGAAATGCAAGAAAATGTGCACAAGCAGTTTAATAGAAGGCTAAAGCATTGTTTTTTAAATAGGGTTATTGGTTTTTGGATTATTTTCATGATAAATAATATTCAGTCAGAAATCAAATTAATGGACATTATGGGGAAAGGAGGTGTTTCAGCTTGAGCTTACTTTCAAACTGTGGACAATCCGGACACATCTGGTCTTAAATCATTGTTCTGACAGTAAATGTGACATGAACTTTGAAACAGGGCTGTCAATGTAAAATAACATTGTGGAGGACTATACTGTTCAACTGGTTCTTTCCCGCTATGTGGTTCAGCAGTAATCTTATTGATCTAGAGAGAATTTACAGCTTGTAAGCTAGCCTCTAGTCTAACTGGTTCTTTCCCTCTGTTGTTCAGCAGTGGTGAGAATTGATTTAGTGAGATAATGACAGCTCACTTTGAGCTACTAGTTTAACTGGTTATTTCCCTCTGTTGTTCAGCAGTGATGAGAATTGATTTGGGGAGAAAGAATGAAACGTGATTTGCCACAAGTTGTGGTGGCCAAACTTCTGTCAGTTGACACAAAATTTAACCTGGTGCTGCCAGATGGCTTGTTTTCACAGAACCATCTGGGAACGTTCTCGGCAAACCTTTGAAAGGGGCAGGCACTTTTCAACAAGCTACTTGGCAGGTGATTGGATGAACCATCTGTCTATCAACTCTATCACGGGCTCACTTCTCGCTGTCGTCACACCTAAATCCCACCCGTAGCTGGACACTGATTGGTGCGAACCACTGGTGGTTCAGAATCAAACCAATAGATTGGAGCGTGGCAAGATTGATGTGTCGTGTGATCATGACCTCATGATCTCGCGCGAATCCAGCTGCCTTCCAAGGTTACACAAAATCCACATTGCAAAGAATCTCTGCCTTAACAAGTAATTTAGTCCATTACTCGTGAAATGATAATATTCTTAAACAAGTGAAAAGAGCGTGGCACAAAACGTGGCACAAATCGTGACTGACAGACACCGCCACCGCAGCCTGTCTGGCCACTTAAGCAATTTTATTATAGGATAATGCTGGTTTTGAATGTTGGTCAATGTGGTGTTTAATTGTATAGCATCAAAAGAAGACAGGATGGGCTTTGGACCAATCGTATCCATCTTGCTAATCCTTGTGGGTAAGTCATGCAACACAAGAGAGAAGTATCAGCCACTGCAGTCACTTCATGTTATCTTCTTTGCTGACAGTCAACAAGGCTCTTCTTGCGTACCACCAGATGGATGCGTACCACAGCTTGGGAATCACTCCAGTATATAATCCATACCCCCCCCCCCCCCCCCCCCCCCCTTTTCTTTTTTTTTGTTTTTTTGGGTGGGGACCAGGAATGTGTGTGTGTGTGTGTGTGTGTGTGTGTGTGTGTGTGTGTGTGTGTGTGTGTGTGTGTGTGTGTGTGTGTGTGTGTGTGCACGCATGCGCGTGTGTGTGTGTGTGTGCGTGTGTGTGTGTGCATGTGTGTAAACCTCTAACTGTCTCCTCCAGGTTTAAGCAATGGAGCCGGTGTGGTGGTGAATCCATATCTTGGAGGTATTGATTCTTCGTTCTAAAATGAATATACACTGTATATTTTTTTTAAATAATTTTTTTTGCATCCACTTGCGACAGTTGCGTAACAAGTCGGCACCGGGTCCCAATACAAGATGGTTAAAGTGGGCCCTGCCCATCACTAGACTACTTGAATCTGGTGTCGGAGCACTATAACAGATGAAAACTGTAAATATAGCCTATTCAGTGACGGCACACCTAACCAGAGATTAAAAAACATATTATTATAGGTGATGCTGCACCAGAGTTGGCGCAAACACACACACACACACACACACACACACACACACACACACACACACACACACACACACACACACACACACACACACACACACACACACACACACACAAACACATAGTGTGTGTGTGTGTGTGTGTGTGTGTGTGTGTGTGTGTGTGTGTGTGTGTGTGTGACACACACAGTGTGTGTGTCAGCATTGCTGCTGATGTGCTGCGTTCTGCAGCTGGATACTGTGTTGTTGCAGAAAGAGAATCTAGCACAATGGGCTTAACACTTTGTTTAGTTTTCGCACAGTAGTGAGTAGATCATCCTCGTGGGGGGAAGGGGGGTTAACCGCAAGGTTACCTTGTGGGCTCATCTTCCCTGTCTGATGAGGATGAGTTGAGGGGTTGTGGTCACTGCTGCTCACTCTTAGCAACGGGTGTGTGCACACTTACCTGCGTTGCTAGGGGACCACTGTTGCATTGTTGATCTAGTACAGTGGTTCTCAACATGGGGGTCGCAAGATTATTTTGGGGGGTCGCGGGATGATTGTCAAAAAATTTAAAATTAAAGAATTATAATTTATTTTACTCCCATGATGATTAAATCTCCCATTGGTTTAATGTATTATAAAGCTATATAAACTATAAAAATGATTCCAGTGAGTGAGTGAAATCAGTGTGTGAATGGGGGATGGGTTGCGGCAGGAGGGGGGGTCGTGAACCCCAGCCTAAAGTCTTTTGGGGGTTGCAGCTCAAAAAGGTTGAGAACCACTGATCTAGTAGACCTAGAGCAATAGCTAGGATGTCTAACTTCACCTCTGTCATGCTTTCTGTTTCAGTTGCAAGCGACTTCCACTCAACAGCACATACTGAGACCAGTATCACTCTGCAGTGGAATGAAGTGGAAGTTGTAAACTATATTCTCGCGGTTGATGGGACAGAGATAAGCATTAGCGCACCAGTAAGAGATGGACCAGTAACTCACACAGTATCATCTCTAACTGCTGGCAGTGAATACACATTTACTCTCTACTGTCTGTTTACGAGAGGCAGAGGCGGTGGAGTCAGAATTGCTGCAGTCACTGGTAAGACATCTCACTTGATTACATAATGCAATTGCAAGGCATGCTATACATCTTCATGCACCAAAAGCCTACTGAAAATACAATGTATTTATTGGGCAGAAAGAACTGAGTGCCTGATTGTGCCAAAAATGTATACCTCTCCAAACTGAATGTTCCCTCAGTGAAAGCTAATTAAGAGAGTGAAAAGCTGGTAACACTATAATATCCAGCACTCATCAGCTGTGTTCAAATTTGGAAATCTTCTAAATAAGGTGGTTGATTTACAATCCCCAATCACATCTATGGAGTCTGACGTTCTTCATTACAATGTAGGACATCTAACGCCTACATTCCACTAGGTCCGTGTTCGGTCCGTCTGCGCTGCGGTACGGCATCGGAGCCGATACGTTTCCACTCTAATCATTGTGTCAACTCCCACCTACTCCGCTGCGTTGCGTGTCTACTCCGTCCCAGCTCCGACGATCCGGAGCTCTCCGAAAAAGATACGCAAGGGTTCTATTTTTCACGGATGACGGAGCAAAGCCGCAGCAAGTTGGGCGGAGCCAGGCATGAAATCAACAGGGCAGAGGTGTTTACAGCATTCAATATCAAGCCAGAGGACAAATATGTATGAGGAAAAGTTCATAATTGAAGTGGAAAACCACAAAATAATATATGACACAACACATCCTTTTTACAAGGACAACACCAAGCAAGTCCACCCCTCCTCTGCTCCTCCAGTTGGGAACAATGATCTTCTGCCTGTTTGTTGTTGTATTTATCCCACATACAAATTGTCTCGCTCAATTTTACAGTGATAACCTGTCGGTCTCATCACTCTAGCTGTCTGGCGCAGCTGAGCCGTGACGTGCTCTACACGCAGCCAGTGAGTGTTGCCGCAGCACAGAGCACGGAGCAAAACCGGAGATCAGCCGCAAAGCAACGCAATGCAACCAGTGGAATGCCGGCGTAAGATCATACATTAATCTACTGAAAGACTAGTGTTTGCTCTCACCTGGTCAAGGTTCACATTTACAGTTACGGTTTATGTCACACCTATTTAGCTTTAAGTTACATCATTTGGAGATATGAAATGGCTCTAATAAAGTGACTGACAGTAATAGTTAGGATGTCCTTATGTTTAACTTCACTTCGGTCACGCTTTCTGTTTCAGTTCCTCTCAATGCAGAAGGCTTCAGCTCAATAGCACAAGATGAAGCTAGTATCACTCTGCAGTGGAAGAAAGTCAACAGCATCGTCACCTATATTCTCCAGTTTTCTGGTACAGAGGAGACAAGCATCTCTGCACCAGTAGGAGATGGACCAGTAACTTACAAATTATCAGACCTCAAGGCTGGGGCTGCATACACATTCACTCTCTTCACTGTGTTTAAGAAGGTCAGAAGCAGTGGAGTCAACATTACTGCAGTCACTGGTAAGACATCTGACTTGAGTACATTTGCAATTGCAAGGCAGGCTATACATCTGGATATGCACCAATAGACCTTATTCGCCAACCCCGGACAGCGCCATATTGTTGACATACCGTCCTGCAGCTGACACAACTATAGTAACGGCCTTATTGTCATTTCTGTTCCATTACAAAATAGCGATAGTGATGACAGCAATAAAAAACCCAGAGTTGTTGTTTGTATGCTGCCGTTAATGCCTGTAATAATAAACAAAAGAAAAAACAAGGTGAACAGACTTTGCTGTGAGGAGCTGTCAGAAAGTTTCACCTGTCTCTCCCAACTATCACACAAGTTTCCTGTGCTGACATATCCTCAGTCTCGCTCCCTTCACGTCTGTGGACGGTACAGATAGAAACAAACCACGGGGACTTTATTGCTGTCATTACTACAGCCATGCCTAACGCAGGTCACCATCCGAACACAATTGGAACGATACAGGTAACGCTAACGGCGGCTAGCTTCCTATAAACGCTGCTCTCACATAGGTTGTCACTTAAGAGCTGCATCGCTATGTCGAG
The DNA here is from genome assembly GCF_964638095.1 of Poromitra crassiceps. Lineage (NCBI taxonomy): Eukaryota > Metazoa > Chordata > Actinopteri > Beryciformes > Melamphaidae > Poromitra > Poromitra crassiceps. Next base: position 41,362,958 of record NC_139628.1, read on the forward strand.
AACATGGCGGCGGTGGGCGTGCCCGTACGTGAGTGACGTCAATCGAATAAGGTCTATACTGAACATGCTACAACCACAAAGCGCAGCAATCGTTAGGATGTCCTTATGTTTAACTTCACTTCGGTCACGCTTTCTGTTTCAGTTCCTCTCAATGCAGAAGGCTTCAGCTCAACATCACAAAATGAGACTAGTATCTCGCTGCAGTGGAATAAAGTCAACAGCATTGTTGACTATATTCTCCAGTTGGATGGTACAGAGATAAGCATCACTGCACCAGTAGGAGGTGGATCAGTATATCACACAGTGACATCCCGGACGGCTGGGACTGAATACACATTCACTCTCTTCACTGTTTTTGAGAATGTCAGAAGCAGTGGAGTCACCATTACTGCAGTCACAGGTAAGACATCTGACTTACAAAAAAAAAGAAAAAAAATACATCTGACTTGATTATGGAACTGCAAGGCAGGCCATCTAGACGCACCAATACTGAAAATACGATGTAAATTATTTATTGGGCACCAAAAACTGAGTGTGCCAAACATTGACCTGTGCAAACTGAGTGTTCTCTCAGTGCAAGGTCGTTTAGGAGAGTGAAAAGCTGGTCCTAAGACTAATATCCAGAATTCATCAAATGTCTTCAAATTCATAAATCTGATAAATAGGGTGGTTGTTTTCCAATCCCCAATCACATCTATGAAGTCTGACGCTCTTCGTTACAATTTATGGCATCAAAGATCATACGTTAATAATCCTACTGAAGGACAGCCCTTTACTGTTTTTGTGTTCAGTAGTAAGTGTTATACTACATTATACCACAAGGCAGTGCTGTGGGATAAAGGACCATTACGAAAGAGTCAGGAAGTAGAGTAGAAGCAGTTGTTGCCACTACCTGTTCGGCCATGCTAGAGCAATGCCTTGCTTCTCTTATTAAAATCCTTAACCATCCTACCGGATGATTCTGATTCTTTCTACACGCTTGTCACATGGTCAAAGTTCCCATCTAAATCTGCTTTAGGTCATGCCTATTATTTAGCCTTCGAGTTACATCATTTGGGGATAGAAATGTTACTGACAGCAATAGTTAGGTGATGTTCTTATTTTGAACTTCACTTCGGTCACTCTTTCTGTTTCAGGTCCTCCCAATGCCAAAGGCTTAAGCTCAATAGAGCAAGATGAAACTACTATCACTCTGCAGTGGAAGAAAGTTTACCTTGCTAGTACCAGTGTCAACTATATTCTCCAGTTTGATGGTACAGAGATAAGCGCCACTGCACCAGTAGGAGACGGAACTCACGTAACTCACAAAGTATCAGACCTCAAGGCTGGGGCTGAATACACATTCACTCTCTTCACTGTGTTTAAGGATCTCAGAAGCAGTGGAGTAAAGATTGCTGCAGTTACCGGTAAGACATTTGACATGATTACGTTATGCAACTGCAAGGCAGGGTATACATCTAGATGCACCAAATAATACTAAAAATATGATGTAAATGAATGATTGGGCACCAAAAACGAAACTGCCTGATTGTGCTGTACATTTACCTCTCCAAACTAAGAGTATTCCCTCAGTGCAAGTTCATATAGGAGAATGAAAAGCGTGTCCTAAACTAATATCCAGGACTCATCAGCTTAATGGGGGTTGATTTACAATCCCCAATCACATCTATGGAGTCTGACCTTCTTCATTACAATGTAGGACATCTAAGATCCTACATTAATCTACTTTGCTGTCACCTGGTCAAAGTTCAGATTTACAGTAAATCCGGTTTATGTCACGCCTATTTAGCTTTAAGTTACATCATTTGGAGATATAAAATGGCTCTAATAAAGTAACTCACAGCAATAGTTAGGATGTCCTTATGTTTAACCTCACTTCGGTGACGCTTTCTGTTTCAGTTCCTCTCAATGCAGAAGGCTTCCGCTCAATAGCACAAGATGAAGCTAGTATCACTCTGCAGTGGAAGAAAGTCAACAGCATCGTCACCTATATTCTCCAGTTTTCTGGTACAGAGGAGACCAGCATCTCTGCCCCAGTCGGAGATGGACCACTAACTCAAAAATTATCAGACCTCAAGGCTGGGGCTGCATACACATTCACTCTCTTCACTGTGTTTAAGAAGGTCAAAAGCAGTGGAGTCACCATTACTGCAGTCACTGGTAAGACATCTGATTTGATTACGTTTGCAATTGCAAGGCAGGCTATACATCTGGATGCACCAATACTGACGGCACCAAAAACTAGATTGCCTGAGTGTGCCAAACATTTACCTCTCCAAACTGAATGTTCCCTCAGTGCAAGTTCATTAGGAAAACTAGCTGGTCCTAAGACTAATATCCAGCACTCATCCCGTTTTCACATTTGGTCTCAATAGTGGGGGTTGTTTTCCAATCCCCACTCACATCTACAGTAAGTGTATGGAGTCTGATGTCATTAATTACAGTGTGGGACATCAAATATCATACATTACGGGGGGTACACAGCTCGAAGGTCCTGGGTTCGATTCCCACCTGGGACGCTGTGAACGCTGAAGGAATGCGTGCCCGTCCGCATGTCCTCGACTGCCCACCGCCCGGGTGGGGTCGTCAAAAGGGCCTTTCTGTGTGGAGTTTGCATGTTCTCCCCGTGCCTCCCGGGGGTTTCCTTCATATAGGAACCCCTTCACCAAAACATGCAATATCCTGGTTGCTAATGTGGTTCCTCCTCTGGTCGTTGAGGGCGCCTGTTCAGAGGGAGGGGAACTGGTTGGAATAGCGTGAACCTCCCACGTGCTATGTCCTACCGGTGAAGCTTCCCCTGTCAGGTGAAAAGAAGCGGCTGGCTAACTGCCCATGTCTCGGAGGAAGCATGGAGCCAGTTTCGGCTCTCCCCAGGTCGGCAGAGGGTGGAGTAGCAACCAGGATAAATAAATTAAATTAGCACTAATGGGGGAGAAAAATGGGAGAAAAAATCGGGAGAAAAAAAATATATATAAAAAAAAAAGATCATACATTACAAATCCTATGGAAGGACAACCCTTTACTGTCACATGGTCAAAGTTCCCATCTAAATCCGCTTTAAGTCATGCCTATTTAGCCTTCAAGTTACATCATTTGGGGATAGAAAATGGCACTAACAAATTAACTGACAGTAATAGTTTGTAAAAGTAAAATTTGTAAAAGTTAATGTTTAACTTCACTTTGTTCACGCTTTCTGTTACAGTTCCTCTCAATGCAGAAGGCTTCAGATCAACAGCACAAGATGAGGCTAGCATCACTCTACAGTGGAATAAGGTCAACAGCATTGTCGACTATATTCTCGAGGTTGATGGTGCAGAGATCAACATCACTGCACCAGTAGGAGATGGACCACCAGTATCTCACACAGTGACATCTCTCAATGCTGGGACTGAATACACGTTCACTCTCTTCACGGTATTTGAGAATGTCAGGAGCAGTGGAGTAAGGATTACTACAGTGACTGGTATTAACTTTTTTTTATCTATATCATTTAATGACTCATAAGAATATGTTTCCATTTTCTCCTTCATACAGTTATAAGAACGGGTTCAGTTTCACATTAATTTTATTACTTTGAGCACTTTTTCAAGGAAATCATCAACATAACCATTCCCTTACCTTGTCAGTATCCACAATCAACTAATCAGAATGTATATTTGTTATCTTGAGTTTAATATCATGCACAATCCTGTAGAAATCATGTTCATTTATTTAAGGACATCTTTGATGAGTTATTTGAATTAACAAAACATTAACGCGTCTTATTATTTTTCTTTCATTGCAAATGAACACCACCTTACCAAAAATAACTTTGACTCCACCTCCTACAACTACTGCAACAGGGCCTTGTAAGTCTGTGCATTTGCTATTTACATTGAAGAAGTAGCTCAAACTGGTACTTGTAAATGATTCCTTTCATTAAAAAAATTATGATGTTGTGCCTTTTATCGTGATAGCAGTACACATTTACTCTGAACAAATATCAAAATACTCTAACAATTTTACAATGTAAAATGCATCTCTGGGGGGAAAAAAACGTTCACCAGATATTGAAAAGTTGTATTATATAGCCTATTGATATATTTATGTCAACAGATCATGTGCTTGGAATGAGGTTCAGATTGCAGTCATCGCTTAAACTGTCAGACTCAGACATCAGGAATCTCATGGAGGAGGTACAGTAATAGTTGCTGGTGTGGTGATCATAATGTTCTATCAATATCAGACTGGTTTTAATTAACTTTTTATTCAATGGATATTGATATCAATATTGATATCTTCGATATTAAAATATCATTTGTATGTGTTTTTTTTTATCTAGTTCTTCAGAAGATACAGAGTGCCATACAGCTCCCTGAATGTTACATCTGTTCAGAGATAAGCCTGATGGAAGAAATAATGTAATGGAGGGAGAGGAGGAAACAGACGCTTCTTCCATCTGTCACTTCCAGTCATACCAAAGACTATAAAAATGGGACCCATTTGCCGCCCTGCTTGGCACTCAGCATCAAAGGGTTGGAATTGGGGGGTTAAATCACCATGTGATTCCCGAGCGCGGCGCACGCTGCCGCTCACCGCTCCCCCAGGGGATGGGTCAAATGCGGAGAACAAATTTCACACATTGTGTGACAATCAGTGGGACTTTACCTTTACCTTTACTTCTTCCAACAGATGATTCAATGATATAGACTCTATATAATTTAAAGTCCCTGGAAATCAGAAATATTTGTTTATTATTTAGCATTTTGAGTTCATCACATCACAGGAACCTATGTTAATAAGCCACCAGCCAAATTTGAACGATGATGAATGTCGCAAAGTATATAAATTTAGGTTTGACAGTCATGGCAAAAGTCATGAGAATCAATTCGATTTTAGAGTGTATTTTCTCCCGCGGACTGTGTGGGCGTGTCCCATCTGCAGCAGGTCTCCTCCTCCGAGAGAGGGAAACGGAGAGAGAGAGAGAGTTCGCGCGTTGCTCGGCGCATAGCCTACTGACAGAGAAGAAGAGATCTCTGCCGCTGCGAGTGCACAGCACTACTGTGTGTGTGTCAGTGTGTGTGTGCGCGCGTGCGTGCATGCGTGTGTGTGATTCGATTAAATCTTATGACGTGATAAGATCATGCATTTTAGCACCGCGCGCACCGCTCTCTTCAATGAGGAAATGGAAATCCAGACCTTGTAGAAAAGTGTTGAATTTTGGGGTTAGGGTTGAAAAGTAATGTCAACTACTTTCTGAGGCACACAATTACTCACATAAGACCCTAATTTAATAGTTAGAAGGTTTTTGTGGATTTTGGTTTCCAGGGACTTTAATTGTTTTCCTCCAACAAATGAGAAAACCTGTTGTGGGGGGGGAGGGGGATTGGTTTAGCTCCCGACTACATGTCTGACATGGTTTTAAGATATGTTCCCATCCCTCAGGTGCTCTGGTAGTTGTCTCTTGGCTGCTCCTACGGTCTGGTCTGAGACCCATGGCGAAGCCACCTTCATGGCCCCAGCCAGCATGTGGAACAGACTGCCAGAGGACCCGAGCGTGGCAGAGAGTGTGGATCTCTTTAAAAGAAAATTTTAAACACACGTTTTTAGCCTGACTTTTATTTAGTGTTTTATTTCGACTTGCTGTTTGATAATCTTTTAGTTTTTTATTTTACTAATAGTTTTACTGTATTGTACTTATTCATTTATATGTTGTCAATTTATGTTCTTTTTAAACATTTATATGTTTTTATGTTTTCAGTACTTGGAGTTGCAGTTTATGTATGACTTGTATAAAGTTTTGTTCGTTCATTCATTAATATGTGTTTATAAAACTTCTATTAACACACTCACTAACCATTAGTGCATGTCTAAATCATTATATAACTGCATGCATAAATTACATTTAAAGCATTTGTCACACACACAGATTCCCTACCTACCAACACGAGGGTCGCAGGTTTGTGCCCCTGTGTTACCTCCGGCTTGATCGGGCGTCCATACAGCCACGATTGGCTGTGTCTGCAGGTGGGAAGCCGGATTAAGGGTATAAAATGGTAAAAAATGGTAAATGGCCTGCATTTATATAGCTCTTTTATCCAAAGCGCTTTACAATCAGTAGGTACATTCACCCATTCATACACCGATGATGGCAGGCTACCACGCAGGGTGCTGGCACACCATCAGGAGCAATTTGGGGTTCAGTATCTTAAATCCGAAAAGAAAAGAAAGAAAGTGTAGTAGCTATATTTATATGTTGAGAAGGCATACAATATGATGTGGAAATCAGGGTTAATGATGAGTTGATGATGCAGTCTGAATATCAGGCTAGTAGAATTATGTAATGATTGATTGATTGATTGATTGCCAACAAAGGCAGACTCTCAAGAACAGGCTGGAGAGTGATCGCATCAAGCTGGAGCTACAAGAATTGTTACAATAGACCCTTTTCACAGCCACCATTTTGTGTCTAAAAGGCAGGAAGTTTCACAGGTGCACCAAAACCTTAATTAGGGTGTCCAACTTCCAGTCCATTTAGGTGTTCCAGTGCTGGGGCCCTAATTAGTGAGTTGGTTGCACCTGCGTTTCCCCTGCCTTTTAGACACAAAATGGCAGCTGTGAAAAGGGCTAATTGAACTCAGGGAATGTGGGGTATAGGGCTGTATCCACACTCCATTTCACAAGGTGGCGGTAATGCACCAAAAGCTGAAGAAGAAGAAGAAGAAGAGGAAGAAGAAGAAGAAGAAGAAGAAGAAGAAGAAGAAGATGATTATCATGATCTTGATGATAGGATACGACTCACGAGGGATGATACAATTAAAATTAAGGGATCAGCCGAGCAGCATTCCTCATAAAAAAAGAAAAAAGGAGAAGAAGAAGTGTTTATCCTACCTGTTCTTTTAATACATCCGTGTTCCTGCCCCGGAACAGGTTAGCCGTGCAGCATGAGTTGCCATGGATACCTTGGGCCTGGGAACATGGGAATCGTAGCCTGCGCCGGAAGCTTGCTGACCACGTGAGACGGATACCTACCTCGGTCGATCTCGGTAGGTAAGAAGAAGTGATGGCTAACTATGAAACTTGAACAAACAGCTGAGGAGAGCCCAGTGCACAGCAGTGCCACTCTCCTGGGTGCTGGCAGCTGGCTGGTGCAGAAAATAAGTTATCCAGCGTACACCAGGATAGGATAGGACACTTGAAACTTGAATTATGGAGCTGGTGGCAACAAATTGCAGTAAAATAACAAAATAATGAATGAATGACAAAAAGGTTGACGGACTTCTTGCAGGTCGTGGAATTTGTTAACCTGACGCTGCCAGATGGATGTAGGTTGGTTCACATTTGTGGAACAATGCCGCCCCCATCTGGCGGAGTCAGGTTAGGAATTTGTACCCAGGGTTAAACCTGTCCTGAAGTTACCATGGGGTGGGGGGTTAAAAGAGAGAGAGAGAGGGGGGGGAGTCATCTCGAGCAAAGGGGAGGAGTTTGGCTTCATGACAGCAGTGCCAGTTTGGCTTTACTCCCTCAGAGGTCAAGTTCCCTGTTTAGCAACAAGGTAAGACCAATGCAAATATGTTTTAAAAATGTGAGTGGAAAAATCGAATAATTTCAACAACGTTTCTGATTTTGAGGCTATACAGTACCAGGCAAGTGAAATGTAATGATGACTGTTAGGTCAATGTTTGAAACGATTATTCTCCTTCCCCTTATGTGGGTTAGGGTTAGCATAGCAATCCAATATGGGGGTGTAGTGCATTAAAACAGTTTGTACAGTGTACCTGCATAGCAAGATTTTTCTGGAGATTTCTACTCTCAAAATGTCATTAGATTATACAGCTAGTTTCACATGGCAGAGGCTGAACCATGTGACCACGCAACTGGACTTTGGTCACAGGGCAGCTTTGAATTGTTGGGTGCTGATAAGAATGATAAGGTGTCCGGGCTGTTCATGAGGAATAGATGAGTCATTTTTGACCAAACCTTTTTCTGCACAGATGTTCTGTAGATCTAATGTTTTGTAGATTTTGTTTATATTCTGCTGGTGACGTAATTGCCGATCAATGTTACTTTTTTGTTACTAAAACACATTGTGTGTGTAGGTTCAAGTAATTACTTTCTGATTCACCAATTCATTATTTCTTTATCTTATTTCTAAAGTGATGGCTTCCCCCAGCGTTCTCCTGTCAGAGGAGCAGTTTCACTGTTGCATCTGTCTGGATATTTTCTCCGAGCCCGTCTCGATCCCCTGCGGACACAGTTTCTGCTCGGCCTGCATCACAAGACACTGGGGTGGCAGCCAGGTCATCAGCTGTCCCAGATGTAAGAAGGTCTTTCAGGGCCGTCCAGACCTTTGCCACAACTCCTTCGCAAAGGAAATGGCGGAGCAGATCCGAGCGAGACGGCAAAACGGCATTTCGTCGGCGCTATCCAGATGCGTGTATTGTGACGTGTGCGTCGGCAGTAAGACGAAGGCCCTGAAGTCCTGCCTGGGGTGTCTGACCTCGTACTGCCAGACTCACCTGGAACCTCACCTGAGAGTTGCCACCTTGAAGATCCACCAGCTGATTGAGCCTGTGGCGAACCTGGAAGACAGGATCTGTAAGAGGCACCAAAGGCTGCTGGAGCTGTTCTGCAGGAGCGACCAGAGGTGTGTGTGTGTGCTGTGCACCGAGACCGACCACCGCTGCCATGACACCGTCCCGGTGGAGAGGGAGAGCGGAGAGAAGAAGGTGACGTCCAAACCTCCTCATTGCCGTTTCAAAAGGCTTTACTATCATTCCACTCACACTTAAGCTCTAAATTTAGCTTTAGCCTTTGTTCACACCATAGGCAGAACTGACGCTTGACTCGCGCTGAACGTGAGCTCACGCCTAACCGTTCACACCAGGCGCTCTCCTTGCCCCCTCCATTCACTTCATGCATGGCAGCGTCAAGCTTCACGCGCGCGGCTGTTGTGAACGGCCTCGCCTGTTAACAAGGACGCCTAAATGAAACTTGTTGGCTCAGCGTAGGTTGAGCTTAGTTTGAGCGTTGCTTCAGCGTATGGTGTGAACGACCACTTAGATTCTGATTCTGGTTCTAATTCGGATTCCTCTCCTACTGTCTAGGCTCAGATGAAAAGGACAGAGGCAGAGGTTCAGCAGATGATTCAGGACAGGCTGGAGAAGGTGGAGGAGATTAAACACTCTGTGGCGCTCAGCAAAGTGAGTTGACTCCAAATTTGCTTGTGGGCCTTGTGCATTGTTCTGCTTCCTTGTGTTTGTCTTACATCAGCGGTTTTCAAAGTGTGGGGCGTGCCTCCCCTGGGGGGCGTGAGGGGAGGCACGGGCGTGAGGGGAGGCACGGGCGCGAGGGACGAAAGTCAGAGAGAAGAAAATGCGCAACCAGAGACGGTGGGATATCAAATCTGTCTACATATCTGTCTACTGTATATGTTCTTCTCGGAGGGGAGGCCCACTCTCCAACACTTTGAAAACCCCTGTCTTACATCATTCTGTTTGACTGTCGACCAGTTCTAGCTCTAGTTAGGCTTATTCTGCGTGTAAAATCCTTTGAGACATGCTTGTGATAATAGGGTATATACATATACATAAATTAAACTTGAACTTGGAACTACCTGTCACAATAACAGAAGATGAAACTTGAAATTATCCCGGCTGCGGGGAAATTAAATTGGGCCACTGAAGCCGCAAACAGTAACAGGATACACTACACAAAAGCAAAATATAGATACAAATAAATAGGGCAATATAAAGACACTGACTAACTAAGACTAACTGACACTTTCAACACTTGAACATTTTATTTTGAAAAGTATGAATGAAATATGAGCTGGAATTAACACTCATTGGAATCTATGTATTTACTTAATGCTGCTACTACTACTACTACTACTAAAAATAATAGCGACGTAAAGGGGTGTTAGTTAGTTAGTTACTTATTACTTCAACATTTGACAAGTCTTACTGCTTAACTTGACTGTTAATGCTCAATGTCCTTAGGAAAACTCAAAGAGGGATATAGAAGACAGCATGGAGGTCTTCTCCACTCTGTTGCGCTCCATGGAGAGAAGCCAGGCTGAGCTCATTGAGGAGATCCAGAAGCAGCAGAGAGCAGCAGAGAGGAGAGCTGAGGGACTCGTCACTCAGCTGCAGCAGGAGATCAGAGAGCTGGAGGGGAGAAGAAGTGAACTGGAGCAGCTCTCTCATACTGAGGACCATCTGCATCTGCTACAGGTCAGTGGTCCTCTCACATCACAACACGTCCTGCAGGTGATACACCTCGCTTGGGACATGGTTAATTTGAAACACATCACATCGGTTCCTTTTCTTTTTCTTTTTATCTTTGTCTTTCCAGATTTTTCTCACATTTTCTCCCCAATTATACTTGGCCAATTCCGCCTGCCGTCCCGGTCGTTGCTCCAAACCCTCTGTCAATCGCGAGAGCCCTAGTCTAGCACATGCTTCCTCTGATACATGTGCCGTCGCCAGTCGCTTCTTTTCACCTGACAGCAAGGAGTTTCACCGGCAGGACGTAGCACGTGGGAGGATCACACTATTCCCCCAGTCCCCCCCCCCCTCCCCAGAACAGGCCAGAGACCAGAGGAGGCACTAGTGCAGCGACCAGGACACATACATTTAATGCGGCTTCCCACCCGCAGACACGGCCAGTTGTGTCTGTTGAAACGTCTGACCAAACCAGAAGTACCAAGCCAGAAGTGCCGTGTCTCAGAGGTGTAAGAAGTAAGTAAGAAGGTCCCGGGTTCGAACCCTGGTCCGTCCCAGGTCCTTTCGCCATTTTCGCCACTAATTATCCATCTTCACTCTTTAATTCCTGAAAGATTCAGCCCGATCGCACGTAAAATGGCATAGCTGTGGCCGAACACAATTCTGCTCACTCACTCACTCACTCACTCACTCACACACACTTCACTTCACGTTCATATTATAGGATATAAGTTATGTTGACTGATTTATCCCTCATCTTTATTTATGTTAGATGTTTCCATCTCTGAGTTCTCCTCCATCCACCAAGCCCTGTGCTGAGATGGTTGTCCATTCAGATACCTGTGTGGGGATTGTAAGGAGAGCGGTGGCCCGCATTGAAGAGCTGCTGCAACCAGTTTTGAAGAAGCTTTCCAATCAAGGTCAACTTCTCAAAAGATTCTTCATCAAAGACAGAACTGTGCATTACAAAGTAACTAATTAGATATCATGCATCATTAATTGCTTGGATGTTGTCTTTCTTATTTTGGTTGATATATTCATCTTAATTCGCAGAGCATGAGCTGATCCATCAGTATGCAGGTACAGTTTTACATTTTTCACAGAACCTGTGAAAACCTATAACAAAACAAACAATACTGATCTCCCTCATCTTTAGCTTGTTCTCTCTCTCCCTTACATCTTATTTCGTCTTCCCTCAATAAAATCAAAAAACATAAAACATTTATATGCATTCTAGTTTCATCTGGTTCTTAGACATCTCTCAGAATTAAGAACCATCTTTCAAATGATCAATAAGAAAAACTGAAGAGAAAAGAACATTTGATATTGTCCATCCATCCACTAGTTGATGTTCATCTGGACCCCAGGACAGCCAACCCCTGGCTGGTTCTATCAGAGGATGGGAGACGGGTCTGGGATGGAGAAGTAGAACAGAACCTGCTGGATTTACCAGAGCGCTTCGACACAGCACCATGTGTCCTTGCCACCAGGGTAAATAAAGACGTGATACTGTTTACAATAGAGGATGGTGCTTCTTTTTGTTTTGCTTTTAAACATGTTATGATTGTTAGCTGAACTGTTTGAAATGAATGCGAATTGAATCCAAAGAGATGTCAGCTTCGAGAAGATAAAAGTCCATCACCATCACCTAACCTTGCCCTTTTTTGCTACGCAGGGTTTCACCACAGGGAGGCACTACTGGGAGGTTGACGTCGGAGACAAGACGGCGTGGGACTTGGGAGTGACTCGACAGTCGGTCAAAAGGAAGGGTTTGGTGACATTGAGCCCAGAGGACGGTTACTGGGTGATTTGTTTGAGGAGGGGAGGGGAGTACCGGGCATGTGCGGGACAGGCGGTGATGCTGTGTCTCCCGCAGAGGCCGCAGGTTGTCGGGGTGTTTGTGGATTACGAGGACGGGACGGTGTCGTTCTACGACGCAGAGGCCCAGGCTCACCTCTATTCCTTTACCAAGGTCCACTTCACCGAGGCCGTGTTTCCGCTTTTTAACCCGGATATGAGTGACGGCGGCACCAACAAATCACCGCTCATCATCTGTCCCGTCAGTGGCAGAGCCGGAGCTTTAGACGACATTACAATATGACTTTTAAATGTACATTGACTTGTTTGTTTTTATCGTACAGCATTTTTACCTATTATCAGATAGCATTCATTTAAAATAAAATAAAAAGATGGAAAGAGTGGCATGAAACTGAACTACTATAGGACAAGCATGAAACTAGTATTTTATCTGCGTGTTCCGGATATTAGCGTGACACAGGAGTTGTTTTTCACTCCTGTCCCATCCCACTCCCACAAAAATATTCCCAGGTCAGAGTAAAAAAAAAAAAAATCCTATCCTGTCCCACCCATTTTCTTTTTTTTTAGTTTCTTTTTTTAGTTTCTAGCCAACATAATGATTTTGATTTGATGTTCTCCCCATCCTTTTTAGATTACTTTGTGTTCTAAAGCAGTTGTAATTCACACCATTTGGTCATATTTATATATAAAAAGTGATAGAATGTCGTCATGATTCCCCCTCCCGCCGCGCTCTCAATGACTTTTTTCCCGTCCGTGTCCCAATCACATGATTAATAGTGAAATTACTCCCAATCCCATGGGAATCCCACAGGACCCACGGGACTCCCGGAAAAATGTCAGCCTAGTGGATATGAGAGGTATTTATTAAACAATTGTACAACATTTTTCACCTGAAATTCATATTTCAAAAATACAAATGATTCTATCTTAAAAAACACAACTAAGCAAAGGTCTTAAGGTGACTCAAATGACATCCCTGGTCCACAACTTAACTCAAATCAACTCTCAGTAACTGTCAAACTAAATGAATGCATTCAAAACTGTTTGGATATATGTGAGATCATGCCATGCAAAAATAAATCAGCATTGTTCGTCGGTGAAGTTCTCCTTTGAGAGTAAACAGTCAGTGTTCTTAATGCCATGTCTAAATAGGCTACTGTACTGTATACATACATACTTCATTGGTGACCTGTTTTGTCTACTTGAAGATATTTCTCAAACATCGTCCTCTGAAATCTCTCATGCAGAGACATTATCTGTCTTTTTTTTTTAGTAAAGGGGGAATTATTATACAGTTCATCACTATTTGATGTGTCATTTGTGTGAATGACTATTTTCACACATGAAACACTTCTCCCAGTTCTCACAGTCACTTGCCTCCCTCCCAGTAACCTTTAAACCATTGTATTTTCTCAACCCTCTCCTCCCGCTTCTTCTCGTTCATCTCCTCTTCTTTCCTCATCTGTCCTTTAAGAAATCACAGTTTGAGCAGATCCGAGATCAGCCTCGGCCCTTTAATAACTACCCTCAACCATTAGAGGCCAATCTACCAAACTGAGTGTAGACCGCTGTTTACATTTTACACCCTGACAGCAGTTAATCAGATTAGCTCAGAGATGGGATTAGCTTTGTGGCAGATGGGACTGAGACAT
>NC_139628.1:41381632-41446632 GCF_964638095.1 Poromitra crassiceps
CGCTGTCTGTCTCTCTTTTTTAATCAATCACACACACTCATTCTCTCTCTCTTATTCCCATTTCCAGGCTTATGAGAAGCAGCTAGAGGAGGTAAATGCACGCATGCACGCACGCGCACAGACACACACACACACACACACACACACACAAACACAAACACACGCACACGCACACGCACACACACACACACACACGCACACGCACACACACACACACACACACACACACACACACACACACAAAGCTCATTAAATATTCCATCATCAATCAATTGTAATTACTGCTCATATTCCTTTGCGTGTGTGTGTGTGTGTGTGTGTGTGTGTGTGTGTGTGTGTGTGTGTGTGTGTTCACCTCAGAGTCAGCGGTCACTGAAGAAAAGCCAGGGGGCGCTGCTGGAGAAGGTGGAGGAGCTGGGCGAGCAGCTAAAGCAGGAGAGACAGAGAGCGCTGGCACTGGACGGACAACTTACCACCGCCAGCCTGTCTCTGCACACCCTGGAGGAGGTAGAACACACTGAATTTCCTCATTTTACAGTACACAATTTAACTTTGCACGTGGGTGGCCCCAAATGGCAGTGAGAGGTAACTGATTGAGTTTTGAGGGCTTGGCTTGGATTTTTGAGGACAATAACCAGCAGAAATCATGTAATGTGGACATCAGTCAAATGCTCTCTCCCAGAAATAAATCACTTCTAAGTGGGGGAGTAGATAAAGGTGGTGAAGATTAGAAGTGCAAACATCATTGTTGAATCCAATTCTTTTTTTTGGGACAGAGTGCTTGTGCTTGTTGTTGTTTAGGAGAAGGTTTTGTCTTTCACTCTTTGATTTGTCACTTACTCTTTGTCAAAATGTAAATTTGGCAAATATGTTGAATGTGCCATATCTCAATTAGCAGGGAAGGAACGCTCTTGCTCTAAATGCTGCAGGTTTAACATTGATCAGAAACAACCAATCAGTCAAGACAAAAAGAGTCATGGGCGGGTGCTAAAACACATTCGTGGTGATCCCAAGCACCAACCTGGAATTGGCAAAAACTGCAGATCTTCAAATGGCCACATGAGACTGGCTCCAAAAGGGAGTCATTCCCCATCCACCCCCATGTTAAAAATGCCTGACTTTGCAGCAGAAATAAACGTGTTTACAGCCTGGTTCACAAAACGGTTTTGGTCTCTATATAATGAGTAAATGCCTGAAATGTAAAATAATGTTAATCATTTTAAGTGCAGAGGGTTTTCTAAAAGAGTCATACAGTTGTTGGTGTCTCAGTTCCAGGAGAGGATATCAGACCTGGAGGGAGAGCGGGCTCTGCTGAAAGAAAGCTACAACAATCTACTGGAGAGGTGAACGATGAGTGTTTTAAATCAGAGCCATGCGTATTTCAAAAGCAAAAACCTCTCTAAAGTATAATACAATAGAGACAGTCCGCATGTCTGGGAACGCCCATACAGGCTCTAGGAACGCCCACAATAGACACTGGGTTAGCTGGCTCAGCCTTGCTGGGGGCGGGGTCAGGGTGGGGTAAATTCCCCCGTTCTATCCATTCAGCAAAGTTAGAAGTTTAGCTGATAGCCCAGCCCAGGCAGACACGATCGGGGATTTAACCACCGCAGTAAACGCACATCTGAGCAGACGTCATGTGTTCTGCTCTAGAACCCCCAAACATGTAGTTTAGAGCCGCAGCACCGTCTTTTGGTGAGTCAGCCCATGAGATATATCGGCGGTTTTATCCCACTCGCACGCCAGCCGTTTAACATTTTGTGGGCGTTCCCACACATGCGGACTGTCTCTATCCACTGACTAGAGGTTTTGATTCATGTCATTGTTTGGTTGTTTGTTTGTTTGATGTGTGTGTGTGTGTGTGTGTGTGTGTGTGGTTTGTTTGTTTGTTTGTTTGTTTGTTTGTTGTAGTTGTAGTTTTTGTTTGTTTGTTTGTTTGTTTGTTTGTTTGTTTGTTGTAGTTTTTGTTTGTTTGTTTGTTTGTTTGTTTGTTTGTTGTAGTTTTTGTTTGTTTGTTTGTTTGTTTGTTTGTTTGTTGTAGTTTTTGTTTGTTTGTTTGTTTGTTTGTTTGTTTGTTGTAGTTGTAGTTTTTGTTTGTTTGTTTGTTTGTTTGTTTGTTTGTTGTAGTTTTTGTTTGTTTATTTGTTTGTTTGTTTGTTGTAGTTGTAGTTTTTGTTTGTTTGTTTGTTTGTTTGTTTGGGGGGGGGGGGGGGGGGGTAATCAGGCACACATATGATTGAAACCGCCCCTACATGTGAAAGACAACATCAGCTGTCAAGTACAATTTAGAAAATCAACATCGCTTCACCCACATATCATTTCATCCCCTGTTTTTTCCTGTCCTCTTACTTTTCAGCACCTTGTCTGTGCCAAGCAAACACGATGATGGCCCGACGCCGGTCAAAGAGAGAGACCTGGACCCAGCGAAGGAGAGAGAGAGAGAGGGCATGTGGAGGAGGGACGTCCAGAGGCTGGAGGAAGCACTGCGTGTGGAGAGGGAGGAGAGACGCAGGCTGGAGGAGGAGAGGGAGAGGCTGAGGCGAGAGAAGCAGACGTCAGAGGAGCAGAGAGAGCCAGAAAGAGGTAGAGCCCCATGCAAATATGTCTGTTGCAGTGTGAAAATGGCATGTGGCACATTGTTAACTTGTAGGAAAGATGTATCAATTGTATTTCTTTAGATGCCAAATAAAATGTTTAATCGTCAGAGCAGAGGCTGTAACACACTACAAAAGCCACACATGCAAAGTAGATAGCCTGGGCCCTGTCCAGGGTCCTGAAAGTGACAGCTACAATAGTCTACACTCAGTGAAAGGCACACTGTCCATTTGTCATTGAAGTTTGCCAATTAAAAATTCTTCGCTTAACAGGGTTGGTTCCAACTCAATTTAAACAATCGGGTTAATTCATGAAGCGTCCTATGTTGTTTCACATAGACACGTCTGGCTTGATGAGAGACAACCGAGTGGATCTGGAACAGGAGGTGCTCCATTACAGAGAGCAGGTCTCCACTCTGCAGGAGAAGCTGAACTCTGTCACCAAGGTCAGAGGAGAGGAGAATCTAGTATCATTGGAGTGAAATTACTGTTTCACCGCTTTTAAGTGAATTGCATTTGCGCTTTTGCACTTAATCTTATTTTTAGCCCGTATGCTGACATGATTTCCATCCTCTCGTCTTCCTCCTCTTTTAGGAGTTTGACATGAGTGTGGAGGATCTCAGCGAAACCCTTTTCCAGATCAAGGTTGGTACTCTCTCATGTAGCTCTATTATCCTTTTATTTGGCATACTGGCTACTTTCTATGTCAAAAGCATGGATGACGGCCCAGTCCTGCTATTCCCACCCTCGCTTTTGATCAAGCTCTCGTCTCTTCTCAAAGGAAAGCCTCCACATCTCCATTGGGATTTGATTCAAAAGATAAATTGATTGAGAAAAAAACCTTGCCTCGCTCTCTCGCTCTCTCTGTGTGTGTGTGTGTGTGTGTGTGTGTGTGTGTGTGTGTGTGTCTCTCTCTCTCTCTCTCTCTCTCTCTCTCTCTCTCTCTCTCACCACAGGCGTTTAGGCTCCAGCAGGAGAGCAGGGAGGGCCTGCGGTTCCTGGGGGCTGATGGGAAGGTGGAGGACTCATCCCAGGAGCTGGCAGACATCCAGGCGCTGCACGCAGAGACAGTGCTGGAACTACAGAAAACCAGAAGCCTGTTGCTGCTGGAGCACCGCATCAGTAAAGACCTGCAGGTACGCACGCATGCATACACACAACCGGATCGCTTTGTACCTTTCTGCAATCCACAGATACGTAGAATATCGCATTTCTATTCTGAAGCAACAATATGTTGCATAATATCATGTTTCTGGATATGTGTATATCAACGTTATACACGTCATAGAGTCTGCTACTGAAATAGTGCAGTGGTCATGCATTGTGGCTGGGGTGGATCCTTCCCTTTCCTCCCCCAGGAAGAGTTAAACACAGTGAAGCAGAGATCGTCTTTCCTCCCCCAGGAAGAGTTAAACACATTGAAGCAGAAACTATCTTTCCTCCCCCAGGAAGAGTTAAACACATTGAAGAAGAAACTATCTTTCCTCCCCCAGGAAGAGTTAAACACATTGAAGAAGAAACTCTCTTTCCTCCCCCAGGAAGAGTTAAACACATTGAAGAAGAAACTCTCTTTCCTCCCCCAGGAAGAGTTAAACACATTGAAGAAGAAACTATCTTTCCTCCCCCAGGAAGAGTTAAACACATTGAAGCAGAAACTATCTTTCCTCCCCCAGGAAGAGTTTAACACATTGAAGAAGAAACTATCTTTCCTCCCCCAGGAAGAGTTAAACACATTGAAGAAGAAACTATCTTTCCTCCCCCAGGAAGAGTTTAACACATTGAAGAAGAAACTATCTTTCCTCCCCCAGGAAGAGTTCAACACAGTGAAGCAGAAACTATCTTTCCTCCCCCAGGAAGAGTTTAACACATTGAAGAAGAAACTATCTTTCCTCCCCCAGGAAGAGTTTAACACATTGAAGAAGAAACTCTCTTTCCTCCCCCAGGAAGAGTTAAACACATTGAAGCAGAAACTCTCTTTCCCCCCCCAGGAAGAGTTAAACACATTGAAGCAGAAACTCTCTTTCCCCCCCCCAGGAAGAGTTAAACACATTGAAGCAGAAACTCTCTTTCCCCCCCCCAGGAAGAGTTAAACACAGTGAAGCAGAAACTATCTTTCCTCCCCCAGGAAGAGTTAAACACATTGAAGAATAAACTATCTTTCCTCCCGCAGGAAGAGTTAAACACATTGAAGCAGAAACTCTCTTTCCCCCCCAGGAAGAGTTAAACACAGTGAAGCAGAAACTATCTTTCCTCCCCCAGGAAGAGTTAAACACATTGAAGAATAAACTATCTTTCCTCCCCCAGGAAGAGTTAAACACAGTGAAGCAGAAACTATCTTTCCTCCCACAGGAAGAGTTAAACACATTGAAGAATAAACTCTCTTTCCTCCCCCAGGAAGAGTTAAACACATTGAAGAATAAACTATCTTTCCTCCCGCAGGAAGAGTTAAACACAGTGAAGCAGAGATTGGAGAGTGAGAGGGAGGAGAGCAGGAGGAGGACGGCAGACAAAGACAAACTGTTATCAAAGAGGAGTCTTCAGGTCAACACTTTACAAGGTACGAACAACTTCAGCAACATTCAGACAAAGAGAAGAGCGCCACCTACAGAAACTCAAACAGACAATCTAAGCTCCACCGACACTGTTTGACTGACAGGTGATTGCGCCACAACAACCCTAACCCTAACACAGAGAGGATTATCACTTGAAAGTCTTTGATTCGCTGCTTCACTGCCATAACGTGTTAGATTATATCTTCATGTTTTTCTATGTTTCTTCTGAAGCCCAGCTGAAGGAGTTAGCATACAGCCCCTACAAACGGACCATACCAATCCAGTACACCTGGCCGGGGGGAGAGCAGGAGGTGGTTCAGCCCATCGAGGATGACTTGTCTTTCTCTCCGCTGAGGCCCGGGGAGTCACTGTTGGAGATTCACCTCAAGGTCCATGAAAACA
This sequence comes from Poromitra crassiceps, assembly GCF_964638095.1. Taxonomy (NCBI): domain Eukaryota; kingdom Metazoa; phylum Chordata; class Actinopteri; order Beryciformes; family Melamphaidae; genus Poromitra; species Poromitra crassiceps. Next base: position 41,387,181 of record NC_139628.1, read on the forward strand.
CAAACATATCCACAGATCCAGTGAGGGAGCGTTTGATTCTGTTGATTGACCTGTTGTTTCCACACCTCAAGGCTGCCACCTTCACGCCGGGCGGGCTCAGGAGTATGGGCGGCCTTCGAACGGGCGTGGACGGCGGTGAAGACATTGTGACGTTCTGCACCTACACCCTGCTGGACTTCGAGGTGCACTCCACGCCGCTGGTGTCGGGAAGTCAGCCCAACTACGGGTTCACGTCCCGTTATGCCCTCGCGGCCCGCGACCTGGGCCGGCTGGGAGGCCAGGGGTCGAGGGTCAGAGTGGAGCTCCACCAGGCGTTAGGGGGCGTCAGGTTTGCAACCCACGGGGGCGGGCAGATGTCCCTCGCGGGGGCCATTGAGAGGAGAGGGGAGTGTGTCAGTGGACGTGCCAGTATCACAGGTGAGGAGGTGATGTATCAGGACAAAATTATATTATACTGATTTGTTAACAGCACAATACGTGTTGACATCTGTCCCTGTCGCTCTCTCTCTCTCTCGTTCTCTCTCTCGCCAAGGCTCTGAGGGTCACATGATTGGTGTTGTGGATTTCTGGGTGCGTCTGTTCCCTCCTGCGGAGCCCATGGACACCCTGATAGAGAGACCTGACCGGAGGACAGCGACACACAGGGGTCCTGTGCAGCACCATCTAGGCTGGCAGGACATCGGTCATGAGGTAAAATATACAACAGAATAAGTTATTATATTGTACCAATGTTTAATCTAGGTTCCTAAATGTTTTCAGCCAGGGACACGGATACAAATTGTATCTCATGCATCCGTGCTGTTGGTATTATCCTCCTACAGCAGGAGTTACACGACTACGGCGGAGGGATACCCAATGAGCTGGTGATAGAGATGGAGCGCTGTGTGGGCCTCAGTGCACGCTGGCCGGGACTACTTCCTGATGCCTACCTGACCTACAGGTTTTACGACCTGCAGCCTCACGTCTCTCCAACGGTCCAATGCAGCACAGACCCGGTGTTCAACGATACCGCCAGCTACCCGTTAGCAGTGACGGCTGACGTGTTGCACTATCTGAGGTATGCAAACATCTGCAAACAGGAATATATAGTAAATGCTTTCATTTACGTAAGGATGCTATACAGGTATCACAGCAAAGTCCCAATAAGAAGATTACAGGAAAATTATAGTAGATGCCATACACTTTCCACAGTTCCAATTCCAATATTTAGAGAATGTTTTTTGCAGTATACTGACAGTATTCCACTCTATTTTTGTCCAGGTCAGGCAGTCTGTGGGTGTATGTGTTTGACGACAGCGATGACCAGATACCACCAGCCTACCTGGCCAAAACCCCTGTCCCACTCCGAGCCTTGGCTACAGGCAGGGAGATCAGAGGTGAGCGAGAACAAAAAATAAAATGGTTGTGGGGGGTTGGGTTATTTTTGATTTATTTTAAGAAAATAATGGATTTAATCAATGGTCTGGATCACACGTTTACCAGACCTATGAGATGTCTCTTGGGCATTAAACAGCCTGCACTACAGTTCACAAACCACACTGTAGGTCCGATCAGCCTGAACCAGCCTGCACTACAGTTCACAAACCACACTGTAGGTCCGATCAGCCTGAACTACTACAGTTCACAAACCACACTGTAGGTCTGATCAGCCTGAACCAGCCTGCACTACAGTTCACAAACCACACTTTAACAGTATATCAAAGGCTAAAGGGACTTCAAGCGACCCACTCAGCAGTCCTTATGCTCTCTGTGTTGCCAGGTGACTATGTTCTGCGGGACCCGGCCGGTGGGCCACGCGGCATGGTCAGACTGCTGATAAAATGGAGATACCCTTTCCAACCACCAGCAGACTCGATGGACAGAGCGCCGAGAGAGACGGAGAGGCAAAGCAGAGAGGAGGCTGACGATGCACAAAGGCCCATAGCCAAGCCAAGGGTAAAGGTGAGGTTATTTTATACTTGGACAAAAAATTGAGTGTCCCTTCCCCCTAATTTAGATGTAAAAAATTCACCCTATTGGAATCTAATTAGCCCAAATGAATTGATGTGAAAGTGCCTGGTGCATTAATTAATACACAGGACAAGATGTTACTATCCCTTGTGCCAAAATCCGAGGAAAAACACATTTAGAAGCCCAATCCAGAATAAAACAAGCTAACAGGCTAACAAACTAATAAACAAGACACAAATCACCAGTTACCTACCCTAGCCAACAGCAGTATGAAGCATGTCATTGGGGTTTTCAAGTGGGCACCTTCCTTCACCGACGTTTCGTTAAGTTAGGCCCACGACACCTCAAGAAAGCTTAACGGTGTAGCAGCATTAAATGTATTTCTAAACACACCTTCCATTCATTCAGAAACAGCTTAATACCTTTTTTTGTCCCTTCACAACAGACTCAGATACCTGAACCAAGAGAAACCGAACCAGTGCAGAAAGAGACAAAAGTTCAGGTAAGAAAATGGCACATTCTTAGCTGAACAGAAAGGTTTTTCATCACAACGGTTTCAATATAAACAAAACACTGTATGTATATAGAGTATATACGTCTGTCTTTACCCCAAGTCTCGACCTCCGTCTGCCATACAGAGACGACCGCACGATGTTCCACCAGAGCAGAACGCCTCTCTGAGGCCGCCGGCCACGCCCCTCCAGTCCCCGGACAGGAAGAGATCCACCAAGAGGTCACCTGACCTTCACCAGGCCAGACGCCATCTGACCCCGGAGCCAAAGCACGCCTCGCCCTCTAGGTCATTGTCTTTATAAATACCTATTTTACTGTCATTTGTGCAGATCGCCGTGTTGTCAGGATTTTGTAGAACAAAAAAGGTGTCCAGATGTTGGAGTATTTGTGGACAAATGTGGATTTTTGAGGGGGGTGTCAAGGTTCTTGTTCATCATCTAATCAGGTATGATGTTCTAAGTATGCAAAACAGGGTTAGATATGTGTCATAATTCCACAAGTAGTTCTCACTCAATATGATAATATTATTCACCCCAATCTAGATTTTCATTGGTACTTTCTCTCTTTGTTAATTTTGCTTGCTTGGCTAGGCTCAAGAAGCACTGATATGGTGACAGTCATATCTCACACATATTAAAAGTATCTAATGTAATGTTATAGAAGATCTTCAGACAGACTTTCAGCCAGACGGTCGCCTGCCTCACTGTCGAGCAGGAGCTCTGCCAGAGATGCCAGGACTCAGGTAGGAGCTCACTCGCTCTTTCGGTCTCTTGGGAGGGATAAAAACGGATAGAGTCACCAGAAAATACACAATTAAAAACAATGGTAAATGAGAATTGAATGGTGAAACACAGCGACTCATATGTCCCTTCTTCTTCTCAGGAGTCTGTGGATGAAGAGCAGGAGAGGAGCGAGAGTGGTAACTATTCATATGCAATGCAATCGTTTTATCTCAATCGTAAAACAAAAAATGTCCGTAACCCATCAAAACTCAAAACTTTTACAAAATAAATACATGGAACATACAAAATATATGTAAAACATGTGATGCTGTCACTCCTTGTTTCTTAGGTAGGCTACATCATTTACACATATACATTATCATGTGCATTTTCTCTGAGATTGGTAATGAAATATATCAGCATATTAGATTTCATAGATCAAAGGATTATGTTCATTTGTTATCTGCATGTGTTCGCCTGCTGCAGGAGACAGTGACGCCCGGGAGTCTGCAGAGTCAAGCTCGTCACAAAGTGATATCATCGTTCCACCCAAACGAAAAATCAGAAAGGTACAAACGGAGTGACTGGCTCCTAGTGCGTTTGGGGGTGTGTCCAAATACACGTAGGTGTGTTTTAGGCGCAGCGTGAACTCAACCAATCGGAGTGTCATGCCCCATTACCTTTAAGAGCCAGGTGTGCTTGCTCCTTGACGCCTTGCTGCTGTATTTAAAGTGCGGATTCGGCAAGTTGGAGAAACGTGCGTCATGGCCATAATTATGCAGTGTCGGCTCATGCCAATCAAGCGCCCTAGGCAAAACTATGCAGCCCATCCACATGTTTATCAACTATTGTACCCATGACCACAACCCTCTAGCACACCCATGACCACACCCCTCGAGCACGCCCACGGGCATTTGCTTTTTAAACAGTGCTGGGTGTGAAATTGACAACTGTGTTGGTTGGACAGTAGGCATGCCATTTGCACTGCGCCAGGTGGAAGAGAGAGAGGGGGGATCTGGAATCAGTTCTACCTTTCAGATCTTCCCTCTTCTGAACTGGACTGAGGTTGGCTATGTTTCAGGGAGACAAGCTGAGGGTTGAGATTCTGTCCCTGACGTTCGGCCCGTCGTCCCACGTGACGCAGGACGAGTCGGTGCAGCGCGTCTACGTGGAGTACCGGCTGCTGGGCGTCCCCATGGAGACGACGGAGACACCCATGTCCCTCCGCAAGCCCACGGAGGGAGAGGAGATCCACTACAACTTCACACGAGGTGAGCTCTGTGTGTGTCTGTGGGTTTGTATGTTACAAGGCCCCACCCCCCTCTCTCTCTCACACTCACTCTCACTCTCTCTCTCTCTCTCTCTCAGTGATCTATGTGGATGGTTCCCAGTCAGCTTCACTCAGACAGTATCTTTACACCATGTTGGAGGGCACTGATCCCAGCCAGGGCAGGTACTGTACGCTGTGTGTGTGTGTGTGTGTGTGTGTGTGTGTGTGTGTGTGTGTGTGTGTGTGTGTGTGTGTGTGTGTGTGTGTGTGTGTGTGTGTGTGTGTGTGTGTGTGTGTGTGTGTGTGTGTGTGTGTGTGTGTGTGTGTGTGTGTGTGTGTGTGCGTGCGTGCGTGCGTGCGTGCGTGCGTGTGTGTATGCACGTGCGCGCGCATGAGAGTTTAATTCAATTATTGAGTATGAATGCATCATTTTTGTCTGTACTAATGTGCACACAACCACAAACTTGATGATTGATGGAATATTTAATGAGCTTTGTGTGTGTGTGTGTGTGTGTGTGTGTGTGTGTGTGTGTGTGTGTGTGACGTGTACGTGTGTCTGTGTGTGTGTGTGTGTGTGTGTGTGTGTGTGTGTGTGTGTGTGTGTGTGTGTGTGTGTGTGTGTCATGGCAGGCTAAAGTTCACAGTAGTCAGCGAGCCGGTGGATGAGGAGGAGGAGTGTGTGGACGTCGGACACGCCTTCCTGGACCTGCAGGAGCTGCTGCTCACAGGGAATGACGTCATCGAGCGGCAGATTGACAGTAGGTGTTGTGTTTGTGCTTTTTTGCAAATCTTTTTTTTTAATGTTCCAATAGTCTAAACTGTTCCGGGTGAGGGCGTCCCGGTGGTGTAGCGGTCTATTCTCGTGCCTAGCAACACGAGGGCCGCAGGTTCGCACCCCCATTGTTACCACCGGCTTGGTCGGGTGTCCCTACAGACACAATTGGCCGTGTCTGTGGGTGGGAAGCGTGTCAGGACAAGGTGTCCTGGTCGCTGCACTAGTGCCTCCTCTGGCCGGTCTTGGCGCCTCTTCAGTGGGGAGGCTAGGGGGGAATAATGTGTTCCTCCGAACCTGCTACATCCTCCCAGGAAAACTCCTCGCTGTCAGGTGAAAAGAAGCGGTGGCTTCACATGTATCGGAGGAAGCATGTGAGAGTCTACACCCTCCCCAGATCGGCAGAGGGGTGGAGGCTGGACCAACGACCAGGACCGCTTAGACAAAGGAAATTGGCTATTACAATTGGGAGAAAAAGGGTAAAAAAAATGTGTTGCGTGTTCCTTGTGTGCGTTTCATACGTTTGTGCTTTTACTGTTTTTATTTCACATTTTACTAAACTGCCAGTACTCTCAAAACTCATACAAAGCTGCACGAAACTAATAATAACATATTTTTTGTGTTGCCTTGAATGCACCATCCTGAATAGAGTGTATTGAAATTAGCTTTCTACTGTAGCAAATTTAATAAATAGTGGATCCATAGAGATGTAGCAGATATGCTAACAATAGTAAAGTGGGTCAATGCATATTTAATTGCTATCCTCATATATTCCCCATTATACTGCTTCAAATTCTGGGATTTTTCATGTAATTTTTGCACTTGCCCGGTATGAAAATGACCTGGCAGACAAGTGCATTTTACATCCCCGATTGGATTGGATTGACAATTTATTATAATTATGTAAATGATACATGGATTTTTCTTCCAGTATGCATTTATGTGTGTTTTCTGCTCTAGTTGTGAGCGTGGATGAAGAGCGGGAGGTGATCGGAAAGCTCAAAGTGTCTCTGGAAGCAGCGAAAGCTCTGACCGGGATTTACTGGCAGTTTCACCGGAAAAAAGAGACCAAGAAAGAAGAAGGAACAGATGACGATAAACAGGAGGAGGAGGGAGAAGAGGAGGAGGAAGAGGAGGAGGAAGACGATGACAGGGATGTCTTCTGAAAACCAAAAATATATGGGATTAAGCAAGTTAAACATGATTATTAATCCAATTTATTTTTGGGGTAATTTTCCGAAAGGCATTTGAAGCTGATCTCACAGGTTTCTTTATGGAGTTTGTAAATATAAATGTTTAACTCATTTCAGCTAAATAACACGCCCCGTTGTGACGTCCTCATCATATATTGACAATATCTTTCATAGTGGTTTTATTTTTCCAGATTCATTTAGTCATCTAATTGCATTATGGCATATCTCTGACTAACCGTGTATGCCCATTGCTCTACTTTGTCTAATAAATTCAGTTCATACTTGGTATATCTTTGGAATCTTTTGTGATTTTAACACTCAAGTAGGTCACTGAATTAACACCCAAAATAGTTGAATAATTGCTTTCAGTTACTGAACCCTATAACACCAACTGAATCATATTTGATTCATATTTCATATGAATGTTGGAGACCTCCACATCAGTGATTCTCAACGTGGGGCTGGGGGACCCCCATGGGTCCTTGAGGGAGTTCCAGATGTCCAGAAAAAATGGGAATAATTTATTTTCAGTACAATTTCATAACAATGACAATGTATGAGTATTTTCGGTCATGGGTTTCATGCACGTTCTGTAATAAAACATCTAAAAGGAAAATCCTCATCAGATGGGGTACCCTGGGACAAAATCTTATTACATGGGGATCCATGGTCTAATTTGTGTCAGTTTATGTGACCAGAATAGCTGTTTTGATTGATCATCTACATGAGGAGCCTAAGCTGTTCCACCTTTTGACCTCTGGGTGTCCCCGGAGGTCAACTTTCTACACCACTGATGTAGAGGAATGCAATGCACCATCACTGCCAGTGGCAAATGGGATCATGGAACATTTAAATGTTTGAATTTGGTGGAAAATGCTTTCAGATGTAAACTAATAAAAATTAAATTATGTTTTTAACTGTCATGTCCTACCTTCATAAGAAAATATACATTTTGGTATGAATAATCTTTTTTCCTCCAGTCCAGATAGCCTAGCGAGCCTGTGCACAAATCAGACTTCAGGGATCGTGAGTGCAGTATTTACAGGTAGGTTACCGTAAGTCACATCCAATTCATTTCCCTCTAGTTCTATCACTTTGTAGGTCTCTACTGTCACACCTGACACTTTCCTAAAAGAGGAAACGCATTTTCAGATGGAGGCTCAACTAAGCCAGGTCTTCACACTCAAACGCCCAGTCTCGTGATGGATAGATACACAACCCCTTTTAGTTAGTTAGTTATTTTTATTGACACAAAAGGTTAAAACATTTGGGTACAAACAATATTCAAAAAGGTCACATGAATATGATAAACCCATAAAGTAAAAAATAGTTACAAAAGTAGGCTAATACAGTAGGCCTACAATTTACAGCACGATTCCCCTTCACTCAGTCCATAGAAGCTTGCTGGTGCTCAATGTAGCGCAAGGCAAGCATTGCCCGCCAGGCTGCGCCAGCAAAAATGTCTTATTTCTGTTCAAGTGTCAAACCACTTTGGATTCTCATACGCAAATCTCATCATCTTCGTCCTCCATGAAAGAGGAGAGGTTGCTCTCCTCCTCTGGCGGTGCGCTGAACGTGGCACTGTCTGTATGCCCCGCGTAGGTCTGGCTGTTTGGTTTCTCCTCCAGGGTAGCAGAGCAGGGCTGGGTCTCAGGGGTGTAGTAGTGACCTCCATGCCTCTCTTGGTCATCCTCATCTCTCCCCCACTCCGCACTGTGCTCTGCCTCTCCATGGCGGGTGCTGAGGCCGTCACTGTTCTGACCCTCCTTGTAGCCGAGGCCATCCTTCTCCCCCATGACGGCCAGGATGTCTCCCAGCATGGAGGGTCCCAGGTCGACGTGGAAGGACATACACGACTCGGCGTGCTTCATTCCATCTCCGTAGTGAAGTGAGGTCTCTGGGAGGTCAGTCAGCTCGCTGAAGCTCCTTTCGTCCAGCATCAGGGGGTGAGTGGCGGCCGGACTGGACAGGCTCTTGGCCACCATGCCGTCCTCTCTGTCCAGACTGTCCTCGTAAAGGAAGGGCGAGGGCATGGCGTTCTTCACGTCTGACTGGGAGCGCTTGCCGCTCCTGAAGATGCGAGACCAGATGCCCGGCCGTGGGGAGCGGGGGAAGGAGGTGGTGAATGAGGTTGTGAAGGTGTGGCGGCTGCTGCCTGTGTGCAGCAAGGTGTAGAGGTTGTGCTGTTTCATGGTGGCTACTGGCTATTATGATGCGTTTTCTAGAAAGAATATTACTGCTCCTCAACTTTAGTGAGCCTGGAACCTGTACCACCGCCACTTATATCCTCAGCCAGGAGGGATTCGTGACGTCACTTATGACGTCGCAATTCACCTATCCAAGTCCCACCCTCGAACGCAGACGAGCCAATCACAGTGCGTACCAGCCCAAACCGCACCTAAACAGAGCCAAGTCTCCGGTGGATTAAGCTGTGTAGGCAAGGCCACACAGTCAATTTAACGTAAAGAAGATAAACATGGATATCTTCATTTGTTTTAGCATTTGACCTCTGCTGGACGGTAGCCCATTGTATTGCACAACACGTGATGTGTTCCAGTGCTCCTCGTAAAATGCTGAATTGCTTCCCCGAAATCAGAAAATGCACAGACGGCATGGCATGTAAATTATGTTTTAAGAAGTGTCGTAATCAAGTGAAAACATCATAGATCAGATCAAGAACTGGCGATCATATACAATGTCCCACTTTCCAAGTCATATTTAGGCCTAATGTTGGGATGGTGGATTGCGATGTTGAAGTTTACACAACCGGGAAATTCGGATATTTCCAAGGTACTTGAAAGCAGCAGCAGCTTCATTTCGATTCGAACCTGCAGCCTGGCAAGAGCAACGCACACATGCTATGTGATATATCGCTAAATGACTTTGCTTGAATATTTTAAATGTTGTCTAACAGTTGTTTCCCAAAATTAAGATTGCGGGTACAATTTTAGTTATTTGTTTTTAAAGCATGTCTGCAAAACGCTAACAAAACGTGAATTTATTGTCAATCATTGACTCAATGATTGAGACTTTCATGGACATTTCCATCAAAATTACGGCAGTCAGAATCGCAAAATAAATTAAAATTTCCATGTTCAATAACCTCTTTCTCCAGTCTACGGTTCGAACAAACCTAGCCAAATTGGCGTTGTTTTACAAATTGGCACAACTGCGCGCGAACTGTTAGCCAACATTTGTGCTAAACTAAGGCAGTTCAAGTTGGCTAGCAAGTTTGGAAAGGCCCGATCGACTGAAGCCAGCCGGCCGGGGTTTGGGTCGCCTGGCTGGGCCGAACGGACACATTGGGCGGCCAAGATCATAAACAACGAGTGATTAGTGTTCATCATCCCCAACTAACAATGGTAAGTATCTGTGTTGTCATTTTAACTAAAAATGGAAGTTGACGCTAGCTAAGCTTATCAGTAATGCGTGTTTGTGTTAACAGTAACATTAACTTTGCCACCATTAGCCTACATACCCTTCCTTGTAAGCTAAGCGTGTGCTCTTCAATGCATCACCCACAAACCACACCACACAGTTACACTAGTCGTGCACATAACCAGGGATGCAAACTCATGGAGAGTCAGTGGAACAGCTGACAGATACCAGGGCAGCGGCCACAAAATCACTCAAAATCATTCATGTAAGTGCCCTATTGGGATCAAAGAGGTGACTGTCCCCTGTAAATGTGACTAGTTTGCATCCCTGATAACCAGTCTGTCTTTAATTGTTGAACAGAAGGAGCTAATGAAGTGTGTGAGCCACCAGCAGGCTAGACAGCTGCTCCACAACACATTTGTTGTGGTTCTGGGAGACTCAAGTGAGTAAAACTCTTGTGGTTTCAACTTCTCCATTCAATATCTTCTTCTTCTTCATGGTTTAATGGCAGCTTGCATCCTGTTACACTACTGTCATCTTCTCAAGTTAGTTGACTGACTCCTACCTACAGTGTCCTGTAGCTGACCAAACACTTCCTGCCTTCTCCACTTCCACCACACACACTCCAGTGTGCCCTTTACAATATGCTCCTGTTAGGGCCTATATTTGCTGCAGTTAATGGTTTGACAATGTTCACAAAGACCACTCTTCCTCTTCTATACAGAAAAACAAGGCTAGGTTGAAATCTAGCATATGGCTGGCGTGGGAAAGCGTAGATGAGCCTGTTGTCAGCCAACGTGGCTGGTCGGTTTGAAATTGTACCAGGCATGCACATTTGTTTACCAAGCAGGCATATTTTGTTAACCCACTTTTGTGAGTCTGTCTAACAAATAATTATAATAATAATTAATAATGGCCAATTCTGGGAGGGTGTTTTTACGATGATGATAAATGTGTAAATGGAAAAGACTGTGAAACACAATTGCTCTAAAAATGGCCTACTTCCACCAATAATATGTGATGAAAAAAATGTATCCAGCAGTGCCGTTTTCTTCAGATTTTTGTGGAAATCAAACTCAAGTCATCACAGAAGCTTCCTAGGTGACTTGGCAGTTAATTTATCAGTGAACATCAAACACACAAACTTCAGTAGTAACTCCAAATAGGTTGAAAGCAAGAGTGGATAAGCATTGTGCCATCAGCTGAGCACAGAATCCCTTCTTATAAGGCAATTGTCCAGCAAAGAAAACACCATAAATTGTCAAATTCAGACACTTTTCAGTGAAAGGCGAACGAGCACTGCAAAACAAGCATTGACGAGCAGGCGAATGGCAGACGAGTCCACCGCATTAGGCCGAATTCAGACCCCGGTCCCTCAGAGATCCCAGGTGGGCAGGCTGCACTCTCCGCTAAGGCAGCTGGCTTGTCTCCTCGAAATGGAGAAAATGGCTGCCTATTGCATGTAACTTGGCAGAATTTCTAGCCCATAACTTGGGCAATTGTATTAAAATTAAAATTGCATTCCAGGATAACTTAGTTAATGTAGTTAAGGGCTGCCTGCGGCTGTCACTCACGTAGCGCCACCACACGCTGAATCCCACTCGATTTGGGGGTGGAACACGCCAGGATTAACTCACTCAAACGCACATCTTGAACAACACACACCATACAACACCATATTATGAATATGTTCAGGTCTGGCAGCCATTACCTACGTCCTGACATATGGGTGCGTTCCGATCGGCTAGTAGTTCCCAGCGAAGTGGACTGCACAGTAAGTAACATGGTTGAATACCCTGTGCAGTCCACTTCGCTGGGAACTACTAGCTGATTGGAATGCACCCATTGACTCATCCTGGTTGCAGGCTCTCCACAGGTCTGAAGGGGGGGGGGGGGGGGGAGTACTATAGAAAACTTTTTCTGAGGTTTCCTGTTCTTAGGTTTAAGATTAGCAAAATAACGTTTGGTGAGGGAGGGAAATCATTTCAGTACATTCGTAACTGGTTGTTTTATGCTGTTGTTGATCAGCAACCTTTCACATATTGTGATATTTGTTGTTGTGACTAGTCAATATATATATATATATTTTTTTTTTACTAAATTAATGCCTATGGCAGAAAATACGTAAGACAACGTGTTCTCAATGAACTCTTTATTTCAATGTGTCTCCTCTCCAACACTGCTGTCCCCGGCGCATGCCGGTGTGAATTTCCCATGTTTAAAACAGTTTTGTTGGCACAAAGGCCCGTGCCCAGCCAGAAAACTAGAGACTATATGAAGCTCCACCTCACGTTAGTCGGCTGTGCAATGGAGTGGGGCGAGGAGGAACGAATTCCACCCAAACCTAGGCATTTTTTTTTTTTTTTTTTTTTATAATTAAAAAAATCGATCCAAATGCCATAGGATCGATTCCAATCCTTAACGATCAATTATCGATTTTCGATAATTGATGAACATCCCTAGTTGTGACAAATAATTTTTCAGCTATACAGTAGGTGTAGCCTTTTTGACATGTCAAATAGCCCAGGCAGTCACTATCAACATGCTTTTCACGCCACCTGTGATGCTATTATTCTAAGTGACACAATTCTTGTTTTACGGCACCATTGTGTTTCTCCTCACTCAGTTCAGCGGGGGGTGTACAAAGACCTTGTCCTCCTGCTGCAGAAGGAGAAATACCTCGCCTCAAAACAGCTGAAGACTAAGGTAAATGGCACTCCAACGACTAACACGTAACAGGGCCACATACTGCTAAAAAGAAGGGGATGTTTGCGTCAATTAAGTTCCCTAATTCACCATTTGATGTTTAAACTTAAAGTCGAGCTGAACCCAAAAATGACTTATTTTCTTTTAGTTCAAATACCTGGGTATGCAGTGCACCTATTTAATAATGTATGCAAAACAAAAATCTAATTTCTTTAGTTTTTCACACTTTTTCACATCGAAAGTTCATTTTTCAAGATTTCATTGATAACAGTAATTTACAGTTTGCTGACGTCACCTAGTACTATCAAATTTCTACCCCATTTCAACCAATCATTTCACGACATGCAGCTGTCAATCAAATCTTCATTTCAGGATAATTTTCTCTTCCAGATGAAGGGGAAAATGGCGCCTAGTGCCTGTCATCTGGCAGAGTTTCTAGCCCATAAACTAACTACTAACTTGAGCAATTATGCAAACTAAATCAAACAGTAATTTCTAAGAATGCAAAGAAATGTAACTGGCTCGTTAAAACACTCATTCCAGGAATATTATAACGATAATGGCGCGCGCCTCCGAGTCTGACAGCCTCCCTGGCTGTCAGGGGTCGTCTCTTGGAGATTCCAGGCGGGCGGGCAGCACCCATGCATCGGTTTGTCCGCTCGCTCTGCACGAAGCCGGTGGGTGCCTGGTACTCCGTGGATCCCACTCGCGTAGCACGACAACAACGCTGAATCCCACTCGATTTGGGGGTGGAACACGCCAGGATTGACCAGATGCACGTGACGAACGGGTTCACGAACGGGTTCACCTCGACTTTAATTCCAATTGTCGCATTGCTTTCCTCAAGTGAGTTTGCTCTCTCTCTCCCCACCCCATTGGTTCCTCTTTTTGTCTGTCTCTCTCATGACCACGCCTCTTTTTAGGGTGAGATGAGCTTTGAGCAGGACTGTCTGGTGGAGGGCGGTTGTCTCGAACAAATGCACAACGGGACGGAGTACCGGGAGGTGCGGCAATTCCAGTCCGAACACCACCTGGTCCGCTTCTACTTTGTCACGCGCATCTACTCGCGCTACATGCAGAGCGTGCTGGACGACATCCGCGGCGGCCTCAAACCGGACGTGGTGGTCATCAACTCCTGTATCTGGGACATTTCTAGGTGATGGTTAAGCCGCAGATATACTTGCTTCTAACTACACTTTCGCGTGCACATGATGGCGGCCTCGCGTTTCCTGCGTCCGTTTGGAGCATACACCTAGCGTCGTTTTCAGTAGGACATGCACAACGGACGCAGAATACACACGCAAAACGCCTAGTTAAAGTAAGTGTATCTCCGGACTTAGTGGGTGGGTGAGGGGTAGAAAGGGATTTGCACACACGTAAGTTGAAATACCCAGGTTTGTCTCATATCTATCTCATCCCTTCCTCTGCTAGGTCATTTAAAGGGGTTTGTCTCATATCTATCTCATCCCTTCCTCTGTTAGGTCATTTAAAGGGGCAGTAAGTATGATTTTCACTGCCCCGTATCCCCCGCCCTCTTTCCTTCCCTTTTCCATTATTTTTCAACTACTCAATGATCGGAGGATGGTGCTGTGATTTGTGCCAGTGGCATCACATGACCTGTCAACTACGGAAGCTCAAAAGCCTCGTGTTAAACCCCCCCATCCCCCCGAAAAGGAAAGGACAGATCAGACAATATTATTGTTTGAGTATTTTGCATGGTGAGATATTGCCTCAGTCTTCTTCTGTAGGGTCTGTGCTCTGATTGGCTAGCTGACTTGTCTGTATTGTGAAAATGTGACTTTATTGTGTTTGTCAGTTACAGCAGGCCATCATAGAATTGAAAGGAAAAGCCAACAAAGTGCCACAACCCGTCAGAACAGCTTCAATGCGCCTTGTCATGATTCTACGGGTCTCTGGAACTCTGCTGGCTGGAGGGATGGAACACCATCCTTTCAGAAGATATTCACTCAGTTGGTGTTTTGAGGGTGGTGGTGGTGGTGGTGGACAGCGCCCTGTAACACATTAGCCCCAAATCTCCCAATTGGGTTGAGATGTGGTGACTGCGAAGGCCCTAGCATTATGATTTACATCATTTTCATAATCATTTAAGCATTCAGTGACCCCACGTGGGGGATTTGTCATCCTGGAAGAGACCACTCTCAGTCCAATCAGGACGTTTCATCATAGGACGAGGTGATCACTCAGAATAACTTTGTATTGATTTGCAGTAGGGCTGCACAATTAATGCACAATCGAAATTGCAATATGGCCAAGTGCAATATCGAAATCGCAGGAGCCTGCAATTATTTGATAAAGGAAAACTGTCAACCATGGTCACAACATAGCATTAAGTGAAGCATTGTGGTGCAACAGAGATGTCCCCGGCTCCGCCTCACTGTAGGGGTCAAGCGTTCAGGCCGGTCCCGTTCTCTTGGTGTACGCCACTGATGCACAGAATAGGATGTAGGATGACTCATCTGACCACATCACTTTTGTCCACATCTCTGTAGACCCGTGCTTATGGTTTTTGCACCACTGAGATCCCAAACGTGCATTCGTCTTTATAATGAAGGGTTTATCTACTGCGGCCGGACGGACTGTCTGACTCGTCCTGCATTGACTTTCTCAAGACACCTGAGGAAGAGTTGATCTTCAGTTTTTTTTCTTAGCCTGGTTAAAACCATCCTGATCATGTGAGAGATCATGCTATGAGGATGTTTTTTACACGCTAGCTTTTCCTCACATGACACGACACTAATGTACAAGCATCATGGCCATCGAATGTGCGCATTTGATCCAGGGGCGTATCTACGGGTGGGCCTGGGTAGGCACACGCCCACCCACTTCTTGCCCTGGCCCACCCAAAAAAAAAAAAATCTTTTTTTTTTTTTTTTTTTTTTAATTTGTTGTTTTCTAGAGGCAAACTTGCTGCTGCATTGCTAGCCAATGGTTTTGTTACTTTTGTAAAAACGCAGGGCACATCATCTCCAGAGTCTAATGCATGACAACTTCATGACATCTAGGAATTTTGTTCTCTCTGTGGATAAATAAACCAGAGGGCGTCTTGTTCAAACTTGAAGCAGCCTCAGTGTTGTTATTTTTTAAACTCACAGCAGTATATGGATCAGTGGTTCTAATTTCTGTATAAAGTAACAGTATACACACAAGTATAAGCATTCATGTATGCAACATTTGGCACCTATATGTAACCTTTTAAGGTTGAGATAATTGTATTATCATTATATGGTCCAAATATTTCAGTAAAGCACTTGAAACACTTGAAATATTCTTGCTTGGGTGGTATCATTCTACTTGAAATGATGGTCAAATGCATTATTTTTAGTAAAATAACACGGTGCAGATGCCCGGCCGAAGGCCGGGCATCTGCACCCCTTCCTATCCAGGCCCACCCAATTTGATCCAGGCCCACCTATAATTCAATTTCTGCATACGCCCCTGATTTGATCAACATATCTGACCGTATTACTGTTGTCTTTCCCATAGATCTAAATGCAGATGTGAGTGGCTGCGTGAGCATCTCATTTTTCCTTGTTCCAGTTGAAGTAATCTAACTGGCCCTGAGTTTTTGTGCATCATGTTGTTGTATTGATCCCCAATAAACATTTGCATTGTGTGCATCTTTGTACTCTATATGTGTGTGTTGGGCTTTCCAGGTACAACTGCGAATGGGCGAAGGACTACAAGGAGAACCTCCATAAGTTCTTTGAGGAGCTGAGGGACATCTTGCCCCAGGGCACCCTGGTCATGTGGAACCTCACCATGCCGCTGGGCAACAAGATCATCGGTGGCTTCCTGGTGCCTGAGGTGGGTCATCTCATCACCACCCATGTGTGTCTTTTTAGAGATGGAAATTTGATGTTACTCGTTCACAATCTGTCACGCAGTATCTCAGCTCAACTCTTGTCTCCACTGTATAGTACCTCCACTAGCTGCTGTAACAGTAAAACTTAGTGGGCTGTGTGAGCGCAGTGCATGTCCATGGATCACTGATGATGGGGAACCTCGCTGGGCCCCTGAGCAACAGGACATTGTTGTTTTCCCAGCCAGTCCAGAGATTCTTAACATGATCCAAAATCGTACAATAAAAACACAGCTAAAATCATTAAAATACAAGAAATCTCATAAAACCCCACCAAAACTCTATGGACAAATGTCAGACGATAAAACGTCAAAGCAATAGCTTCACTGATCGCTTGGTCTGGGTGAAATGTTCTATGATCTCTCCTGATTCTAAATATAGCTGAATCGCCTGTTTATATACGAGGCTTTTGAGCAAGTAAAACTATTTTTATAAGCACAAAATAAATAGCGGATGAAATCCCTTGGTGCGGACAGTATCAGGTCATCTCTAACACATACACAAGATGCATCACTCTGCTCACAGCTTTCACGGCCAAAACGTCTAATAATCTGCAGAACAGAACACACGTACTGGGGGAAAAAAAGGATCTTTCTTTTAGGGTGAGAGTGAGACCTCTTGTCAGGAGGATATATACAGCTTTGATTTTGGCTACAGGTCCTGGCAGCTCTCTGCTTCTAAACGGTGCACTTTGTCATAATGGAGGGTCATTCAAACATGGTAAACATCTATGTAAGTGCTGAAAAACAACTATAATACTGTTTTTTTTTTTATGTGGTGGAAACCGGGACAATTTGGTAGTGAGTGTTGAAAACCAGGACCTTTTAGTGTCCTGAGAGATATGTGACGACCATGAAATCGGAACTGTCCCGGTCAGATCGGGACGTCTGGTCACCCTACATTGAACCCTTCAGGCTGCTGCCACTCTACCAGCCATAACCCTCTTATCACCCCTCTCGCCCTCCTACGGGTCAGATCGAGCACAGGGCTGGCCAACTGCGCTACGACGTGCTCGAAGCCAACTTCTACAGCGGGACTGTCGCCGACGCCTACGGGATGGACGCGCTGGACCTCCACTTCGAGTTCCGCTTCTCCCTGCGGCACCGCATGAAGGACGGGGTCCACTGGAACGCCCTGGCCCACCGCAAGATCAGCTCGCTGATGCTGCAGCACGCAGCGCAGGCCTGGGGCGTCACAATGACCTGTCCACTCACCGCTGTCGGTGAGGAGGGGCAAACTCTCACTCAAACACACATGCACAGAAGCAGGAGTTTACACATGTCCAACCGTACCAGGCTTAAAGGGACAGCTCACCCTAAAATCCAAAGTACATATTTTTCATCTCACCTGTAGTGCTATTTATCCATCTAGATCATTTGTTATTAGTTGCCTGGGTTTTTGAGATATCGGCCCTAGAGATGTATGCCTTCTCCAATACAATGGAATTGGATGGACCACTCGGCTTGTGGTGCTCAAAGCGCAAAAAAAAAAAAAAAAAAGCATTTGGAAAAACTCAACAGCAATGTCTCTTTCCAGAAATCACGACCCGGTTACTCAAGATAATCCACAGACTTTGTTATGAGCAGTTTTCATGTAGGAACTATTTTCTTTCGACCAAACTACACCCGCTAGCTGCTAGCTAGTTCCGACATGAAACTGCAGCTAGAGCAGTAGCTAGCTAGCAGAAATCTCTAGGTGCCGATACCTCCAAAACCCAGGCAACTAACATAAAACAGTCTAGATGGATAAATGGCACTGCAGGTGAGAGGAAAAATGTGTATTATAAAATATTTTTGATTTTAGTGTGCTCTTTAATTGATCTTGATGCGTTTGTTCTTTTCAGGGCACACAGACTTATATGAGCAGCAACAAACCTATGGAAACATTGCCAAAAATGCAGGTAAGACATCTCATGCTGCTGCTGAGTATTGATTGATTCTTAATTGCATGTCAATCACTCTGCTATCCTTCATTTAGACATAGATTTCATAGTATGCATCCTTCATCCTCCTGCTTAAGCTTGAATTATGCTTCCCGCATCACCGAGGACCGCGAGTGTCAGTGCGGAAAAGTGACGTCAAATCAGCCGACACGCCCCTCCGCAGCGCTCCTGTGCAGACGGGTTTTCGCCTGGCCATGCACACCCCGAATTTTGTAACTACGTGGACGGCTGGGCTGGGCGGACAAAGTGGAGTTTTCAAGACTCCTGCTCACTTCAACGAGCAGAAACCGCACAGAGTATAAAAGCGCCACACGTTTCCTCCTCAGGATTCAGTGTCTCTCATTTCCGTGCGGCCGGGCCAAACGTCAAGCATATTCCCAGCTTTACAGAGCATGTTTGGAGTCGTCATGACCTACAGTATGACCCACACAGTGCAGTTGCGATGCCTATTAACTGACGTTTCGCTCAGTGTTGTGTTGCTGTGTACGGATTTGTGTCTCGTTTCTCCAGTAACATGCAGAGCAACCAGTGACTTGAGATATGCTATTCCCTACGCTCCTGCAAACAACTTTTCTTCCAACAAAGGTAAGACTATGAGAGCACAAAATGCTCAAAGCATCACATTCAAGCATCACAATCAAAGAATAGGAGCTTCTTTCTAGAGTTGCCATTTTGCCGACATTCAACAATCCTACAGGGAGAGATCCATCGTAGAAGAGACGGGGAGATTAATCTCTCCACTGACAGGATCCTCAATAGACCAGAATGCAATGCTGTCTTCTCCCTTCATTTCTCTCCTCTCGCCCCCCCCTCTCATATCTCTCTCAGTGCCGTCCCCACCAACGGAGGGACATTATGATGGCCTCGAGGACAACTTCCTCACACACAATGCAGCCGCAGCGTTCCCACCAGCCCGCCCACTGCAGACGCACGCGATCGTTTACAGAGACCAACCTGCACAGATAGTCTACAGAGACCAATCTGGACAGATACTCTACAGAGACCAATCTGGACAGATAGTCTACCAACCTGGACAGATAAATGGTAAGTGTGTGTGTGAAGTAGAGGTCGACCGATAGTGGAAAAGGCCGATACCGATAGAATAACGATAGTTTGGAGCAGGGAAAAGCCGATAGCCGATTAATCGGCCGATAGCCGATAGCCGATTAATCGGCCGATATCATACCCCCGCGGGGGGGAAAATCGACACAGTTGTAAATGAACAATCTTTTTTTATTTATTAGAAAACCAGCTGCCATCTGTTGAAACAGAAAATAAAAAAATTCAACAGATGAAAATATATTAAACTAACATGTATGTGTTTCTATATTCACAATTTAACTTGGGCTTTAATATGGGGGGGGGGTGATAGTGGAGTTGTTTTCTTAAGATTGTTGTTCAAATAAAAACCCCTCAGATCGGCTAAAGTTAAGAAATTATCATTGTCATCATCACAGAAGCTTCCTAATTTAATGTATCAGTCAACATCAGTCACGTGGGGTCACTGGCTACCCAGCGGTAGAAAATAAACAAACTCAGCTGCATGCGTGCAGCATGTAACAGCAAAGATCATTGAGAATGAGAAAGCAAGAGTATAGTGCCTTTTTGATAACAGCGCTGCGGCCATTTTGGCCTGAAATACGGCTCCTTGCTGGGGCAGAAGCCTAGTCTCCAAAATGGCGGATTAGCTGTGTGCTGTCGCATCTTTACAATAAAAGGTCTTTGGTTACAGTAGCCTCCGTTTCACAAACACAGCAACAAAGCCGAGAGACAACTACTTTTCACACTCTGTTTTGGATTAAGAGGATGTCCTGAAGTGTGACGTTGGATTAAAGACTTGATGACAAAACATCGGTTGATTTGGTGGATTATAGAAGAACAGGACACCCGATGGATTAACGTTACATGGTTGCGAGTTTTACTGCCGAGTGCGACTTTCTGCTTAACTGCATGTAACGTTAAACTTTTATCGTCCATGCATTCCTGGGAGTGCTTATTCTTTTCGTGAATGGATTATTTTACGTCGCTGGATTTGGAAGGGAAAGCAAATTGGTGAGTTAAAAGTTTAATGGGTCTTGCTACGGGTCTCACTATTTGCCAGATTGCACATTTTAGTTGAATCAAGAAGGCTTTTCCATTGAGCGAAGTGCTTGAGGTAAACTTTACCCCCGCCCTCGTCCACAGCAGCGCTAGTAAAATACAGAGTAACGTTAACGTTAACGCATAACGTAGTCTACATTGAAAAACGTAATTAAAAGTCTGTCTGCAACATTAGTATCGCAGTGCCAGCCGTAGATGATACCTCCGCCGTTGATGTCAGTGACTAGTGACTAGCTGCGCTCTCTCTCCCCCCTCCACTGCAGTTGCAGCAGCATGCTACCGAGGCGCTAGCAAAACACAATCAGACAGCATGGCTGCCTGCGTTCGGTAAAGCGGCTTCTTCAATATCAATATGCCATATGATGAACAGCAACCTTATCTTGCCCACAATTTACTAATAAGGCTGTCTTAAAGTTAACTTCATTTAAATATAGGCGAAATTATCTCAGGTACACAACAATGACATTACCTTGACTTCTTGTTTGGAGCCTCCATGTGATGTGCGTCCTTGCGTGGCTGGCAGAGGCTGCTCAGGCATCGGCCGCTATCGGAGCTCACATCCGCCGATAACGATAGTTTTTAAAACATGCTATCGGCGCCGATTAATCGGCCAATCCGATTAATCGGTCGACCTCTAGTGTGAAGGCCATAGTACAGTATACAGTACTTACACAGATGTGGCTGAGAGGTCAAAGTTCAAAGCGAGACTAGAGACTGAGAACTTTCTCCCAGCTTTTGTTTGCTAAAACTGGGTGGAAACCATTTGAGAGGTTAAGAAAATGCATCGCAGAACCAAAACAAGAGTCTTTAGGGTGGCCCTTCATGCAGAAGGCGCAGTGAAATGCTAGGTGAAAAGTGAAAAGATGGATAAAACAGAATCAAATAATGTCATGTTGCTCGGGACGTCCGTTTTGAATGTTTTAAAAAGTTATCTCCGCGTTACAAAGTGATTCGCTGTATCTCCAGTTCAAGCGACTATTTTTGACGAGGAATTCCCAGACGATTGGTAGGCGGAGTTCTCCAATTGTCTGGGAGCCAAGACTATTCAAACCCGCAGAACTTGATTTTAACTGCTAATCCAGAGCTCGTGGTTTCCAAAGATGCCAAAGTCACACCATCTGGTGAAAAGACAAGTAGGCAACCATGAAATTGCACAAATCAAGATTTTTATTTTTTATTTATTTTGGGGGGTGTTTCCCACTTTATATTACACAAGTTTAGATGTTGAAGAACACTCAATGAGTTCTTCAACATCAAGATCTGCAGTTGATACAGTTTTAGGATCAGTAAATACTTATTTGTTAGCAAGTTAACCTTGTAAGGCAAACCAAACTTTCAGGGTAATACACCTGAGTACACACAATATAAGCATATATTCTTCGACTATTTTCAGATTTCAATGTATGGCACATCATTTGAAAGCTTACAAGCTGCGCTTTCTTAATCTGTAAAAAACAGAAAAATTAACTTGGCTCATAGTGAGTGAATGAACTTGAGAAATCTTTTTACTTGATCTACTTGTCACATATGTCACGCTAAACTGCATGGAAATGTGTATAAAATGATGCATAATTCATCTAGAATCTAGATGTTTTCTGTCCAATGTGATGGTGGTTTGAAAATTAGCAATGTTCAATCAGAAATAGGCTAGTTTTGAAAACATGATTTCTTCTCAATATAATATAATATAATAGCATGAAAAGGTTCCTAGATCTAATCTGAGAACCCTCTGTTGCATTGGGTCAACTGGTATCAGGGCTTCGATTATCTTTGTGTTTGACCATCAATATTTTCCTCCTCTTCCGTTCTCCTGTTTTTTTGGGTTCCCCTGCAGGTGTCCGCTACAGACCGCGCCACCACTTCCAGCCGTACTCCACTCCTGCCGAGCAGCACCAATTCGTCATGAGGAGCCGACACTCCACTCGCCACTACGCTCCGTATACATACCACAGACCCAGCCATCAGGCACATCACAGGCGCTAGTACTGAGGCGAAGCCTGAGAGTGAACATGTCTCACAATTCTGCCCTCTGATCTGCCAGTGTGGTCAAGCGAAGATCTTAAGATAGTAAATGTTTTAAACGGTATATAGCTTCTTTTCAGGTATGAAGTCTTTCAAGGAAAAGTTAGGTTTGTAAGGTCAAGTAGAAAGGGATTTTTGTGAAACAGGGCTTTGATGTTGATGAACCGGTCCCACTTCAGACATCATCTTCTCTACTTCCCTCTCAACCTGACTGGGTTCTCAGATAGCTGGTCCATTTGACTTGACTGCCCATAGATCCTCCTTGTATATAATGACTTAATTTATTCCGTGGTTCTTAACTCCTGCTTCTGTTTAGTTCAGCATTACAGCCTTGTTCGGATTTCCTGGCCCAGTTGTGCTGCATTTGCAGCTCGTTTGTTTTAAAGGTTCAGGTTATTTGTCTTATCTACTCTTGTCTCTTGCCCGATGTACAGTCGTCTTTTATTTCATGATTTATTGAATTGAGTCTCCTCAAATTTGGTGGTGTTTCACCATGTGGATGCTGAAATCCTCCACATCTTAATACAGTGACACATATTTTTGTTTTTTACTTCAAACCCCCCCCCCCCCCCTTCCCCCCCCCCCCTTGCATTATCTGCTCTTATTTTATGTAAAATGTTGTGTTCTTTCCTATTAAATGGGATAATAGAATTTGAAGGGTCTTTTATTGACAAATGTCCTTCAATTGGTTCATGTTAAAAGTGACAAGCATTACCCCCCTCATCCTCCTGAAGACTTGTGATGTCAGACAAAACAGAATGGTGTTAAATTTGACCTATTCCCACTGCACCAAATAAGCAATTTACTCACTTTATTTGCAGAATAGTTTGCCCACTTCTAGTCTTTTTGGCCCCCCAACACCCCCCCCCCCCCCCATACATTATCCAGGTCCCTTACGGACCACACACACACACCAAAAATGTAGGCTTCCCTGAATAATATTATCCTGTTTATTATGATTAGAATTATTATTACTGCAGTACATGTGATTGACATGGTATATGGAGAGAGCACCAAATGGAAGATGCTATGTACTGTAAGTCATACTTGACATCATTGACATTGCTTACAGAGTAAACCTTAGGTAGTGCTCAAAGCAGTGTGCAATGCTACATATAATCAAAATGTCAAAACACATGTTTTTAAACTATTTCATACTGTATGTTGGTAAACTTTCAGCTGGGCGAGGCATGGATGTCGACTGCTCACCTGTTGGAGGCATATATCCGCGGTCGTTCGTTCTAGTTGTTTCCCTATAACTTGTGCTATTTTATGTCTCCCACCCTCAATTAAAAATACATATATTTTCATGCTTTATGGTGAGAGACCGGGAGGATATGTAGCAACCACCACGGGCCAGATTCAAACCCGGGTGGAAGGAACCTGATAGGTCTGACTCTTTGCTCAACCCCCACGCAGCCCTGCTGCTGAGGAGAGACTGCCTGGCTGCACCATGGACATCACACATGTGGACTTAGACTCGTAGATCAGCTTACTAAGTTAACTAGCAGCTCAATTATATTACAGCCATTTCTGGTGATTAATTGCTCAAATTGCCCAAGGAGAAACGGCAGCAGTGGCAGTGCCTTGGTGGCACACTAGTCAGCTGGCTACTGAGGTAAGGCTCATGAGTTCAAGTCTGGGATGTGCACACATCTTTGGGTAGCAAAAAGATTTGTATTTAAATAAAAGTGGCAATAGGCATAGAGTAATAACCCATAATTTGTTTTTATTACACGTCTAATTATTTTAAGATATTAAAGTGAAAATAAAATAAATGTTCTTCAATAAACTGAATGAAGTAATTACTTTAAAAAGTAATTTACTTTAAAATTAAGGTCAGAAGAGGCTCCGCGGTGGACCACCTACCATGTAAGCTCAGTCCGACCTGGGTTCAAATCTGGCCTGTGGTCATTTTGTTGCACGTTCTCTCTCCCCTACACCTATGTTTTTCTCTCACTATACGTCTGTCAATAAAGCATAACATGCCTGAAAGTCTAAAATAAAAGCATAAAGGAAAATTACTTATCTGCATGTTTAAAAAAATCAATAAAACATGTTCTTTAACCATTAAAGTTTTTCAGAGACTTTCTGACTCCACACCATACACACACACACACACCAGATTAATGTTGATTTACAGCTGGATGTAACATTTTTTAGCCTGTCTTTCCTGTGGGTGAGAGACAGACAAGAGTGATAAAGAGAGAGAGAGCGAACACAGGGTTTGGTGAAGAGCCCGCTATAAAAAGTTAAACCAGACAGGTCAAACTTTTTACAGTGGGATTTTGGCCAACTGTTTTCTCTCTCTTTCTCACTCTCTCTATAGGTCTCTCACTCACAAGACAGCCAGGCTGCATTCAGGTACAGTCTGTTAATTCAGATTGGGGGGTAGGTAGGTACTTTATCGTATCTACCTACCATTAAAGTTTTCATTTTTTTTTTAGTCCTGCCTGTTTTTATTTATGATGTTCTCTATTAGGCACTCGGTCACTTTAGGTTCTGGCTTTTGCACACGGTCTGTTAGTATCTTTTTATATATTTTTTACTGTGTTTTTCTAATTTGTCTACTGTGTGATTTTATTGACTGTATGTGAGCTGCTGGTACATGAATTTCCTTCGGGATCAATAAAGTATCTACCTACCTACCTACCTGACCCGGCCGGCCCCACCCACACACACACACACACCAGCTTTATGTTGATTGACAGCTGAAATGTAACATTTTTTAAACCAGACAGGTCCAACTTTTTACAATGGGATTTTGGCTTAACTCTGTTCTCTCTCTCACTCTCTCTATAGGGCTCTCACTCACCTGGAACCCAGGGTACCTTCAGGTACATTCAGCTTGGTGGTGGTTGCTTAAACCTGCACTAAACCTCTGGTGTCACTCCACATTTACTCTTAGGCTTTAGGGAAAGGTGCCACAATAGTCTACTGGAAATTTCTTGGGCCCGGTAATGTTGTTTCCTATGAACATTTATGGTTGAAATGTCATATTTATGCCTAGTGGATGATATCACTCCTCATGCTTAAACCTAACCAATCATCACTCATCATGCCTAAACCCAACCAATCATCACTCTGCATGCCTAAACCTAACCAATCACTCCTCATGCCTAAAACTTTGTATGCAAAGGTTTTTGTCATTGCCTTGTGGTCATTTGTAGTATTATACAGTAGCTATATATATTGTTTTATTCTTTGGCCAAATTAATTTTAAAATACATTTATTTTGAATGTGCTAATGTGCTGTGTGCCATATCTGGTTTTATTTGGGGGCGGGGGGAGTTCATTATAAAGTAACTCTGAAGTCATGAAAATCGTCTATTTTCTTAGCACCCCCACATACTGGTCTAGCCTCCCCCAAGACCCCCCTTAAAAAAAATCCTGGAGCTGTGCCTGGGTCTTGTTAAAGAAAAGTACACATTAATGTAAATGTAAACACAGTTCATAACTTTGAAAGAAAACTTTATTGGCAAGTCTTGTTTAACAGTGCCCGACAGGCAAAATTACGATATTCACTCACACTTGATGTTAGCCCTCTGGTATAAAAACATATGGCTTTGGAGGTCTAAATTGGATACATTTTCTCTACTAACACACATTACAGTTAGCTGATTTTTGGAGGCAAGACCGTATTTATTATATGGAGCAAATATCAGATCAACAGGTTTCGTTTTTGTATGACGGTATCACTCAAGCCAACGTGTAAACAGTACAGATATGACAGATTTTCAAGAATAATATTTTTGCATGTCACTCAAGTGCAGACAAACCAAACAAATATAAGTATTACATGTATAAGGTCACTGAAAGCAGAGCAGGAATGTGATTAAAATACTCTAAACTTACAACCTGCTGCCCTCAACTGTAGTGAGGGCAGGGTAGTGAAAAACCCAACATATAAATTGTTTCAACATTCCGACCTAAACAACCACAGCTTCTAGACTTTGAATGTACAGTTGTGAATTGACAATGGACGTTCATATTAGATAGATTGTAAACAGGAGTAGGTAATTTCGATCAATCAAGAATCCATTACAGTCAATAATTGGCCCTGACTCAATTCGTGGACAGGCAAAACATTTTATAACTTAGAAATGAGTCACAGGGAATTGAATTGGTTGCCTTCAATGTCCGAATTATCTACAATAGAAAAGAATACAAAGGAAGACAAAAACAGGTCTTGAGAGCTCCCACGTACACCTAACAAAAAAAGAAAAACGTAGTGCTAGTTCTCCATTTCCCACAAAAAGTTACCAAAGTTGCAGGTGTTTCCCCAAATAAACTGTTTCAGCATACACTTGAGTCCTACCTAGATGACATTCAGGTGTCAAATCATTCTGGGAATTTCACAAACATCCAACAGCATTCTGATTATACCAATCTATCTACTTCATGAGAACACACTGCTGTGTCTCTTTGGCATTACGTTTAGAACTGGAGTTATATCATGTCACAAACGGATAACATTTCCTGAGAGAATGTGAAGAAATAGGGAAAATGGAGGAGAATGCTAAGCCTAGGTGGAAGTTGGAATGAGAAGGAAAAGAAAAAAGCAAATTGTGCTGTTTTTGTTGACACGCTGTCAATCGTGGACGCCGGCCAATGGTGTGCCTTCTTAGGGCATGAGGAGGCGGTGCACCTTCTGCAGCTGCTTCTGCGACAGGACGAGGCGGTGGACCTGTTCATGTCCACGGGGGCAGGGGATGGCAACACGACCCACAAACACCGTTCCTCCCTGCTTCTCTTCCTTCGCCTAGGAGAAGAGCAGAGTATGCAGGTAAAGATCAATAGGAGAAGAGCAGAGTATGCAGGTAAAGACCAATAGGAGAAGAGCAGAGTATGCCGGTAAAGACCAATAGGAGAAGAGCAGAGTATGCAGGTAAAGACCAATAGGAGAACGGCAGATATGGAAAGTGAAAAAGAGTCTAGGAAGCAGGTAGGTACACACTTTAACCTGGCGGAAGACAAGTGTTGAACATCTTGTGAATAGAAATGAAAGATACACACACTTTGGTCATGGATCATCATGTAATTGGTGTATTACCTTCAGAAAGGAGGAGACTGGGAAGGTGGCAAAGTCAGAGGAAACCTTTGCTCCTGGCTGATGTGAGACTACATGTTCAGCTACTTCACCCTGAGAAAGAAGACACAGGAGCAAACCTCATTTCCAATATGTGCAACTTAGCAAGAAGAGACTGGGAAATAACTTGGGGCAAACCTCTGGGGGAAAAAATCTATGGACAGGGAAGATTTACTGGCCTGCTTTTTACTAGGCTAATGCAAAACGTTCCTTACTGGACACAATTTGAGTGGAAGCTGCTGCATAAAGACTGCAAATGCAATAAATAAAATCTGGGCAACTTTGCTACTAGCTATAGCAACTGGGTGGAGTGATACAGTGTTGGGCAAGTTACTTTCAAAATGTAATATACTACATATTACTAGTTACTTTCATTTGAAAGTAATAAGTTACTTTACAATATTACTTTCTGTGTAGAGTAACTCGTTACTTATTACACTACTTTTGCATTACTTTTACCAAAACAACAGCAGCAGCAGAATGACATTGCTGCCCCGGAACCATCCCGAAAAATTATTTGAAGTCAGTGGAAACAATCCAAAATTCTAAAGGTTATCCTTTTCCTTTGTTATTGTGATCTGTAGTGGTTATTTGCATAAAAACAGTTTGATTAGGAAATTATTGTATCTTTATATAAATATGTGCTTTGATTTAAAGAAAAATAACTAACTTTGTAACTTGAGTTACTTGACAAAGTAACTGGTATAATATTACTGAAATCCTATAAGTAATAAGTTCTATTACTGAGTTACTGCTAAAAGTAATATATTACATGTAATATGTTACTTTTGTAATGAGTTACCCCCAACACTGGAGTGATAGCAGGGACAAACGCCAGTATGTGATTGGCTGATGGTGGACAATGTTGCCCGAAAGTTCAGCTGCAGAGTTAGGTTTTCTAGTTGTAGAAAATGAATAGACTTCTGACACCAGGAAACAGGATGGTGAAGGGCTGTTACCTTGAGTTTGTCCAGAGCGATGCTGAGGCTGTGCATTCGAGCTGTCTGCTCCAGCAGCTGGGAACTGGCACTGACTGGAAGAGACACGCGAGAGGAGAGCAACAACAATCAGGGTTCCCACTCTTTTCTAGAGATCATTTTCCAGGACATTTTCAGTAACGATATAGGTGGTATGACATACATTAATATTTTCCTCCCTGTGGAAGTCTGATTTTAGGAGACTATGGCTACAACTTGAAGTTTAAATCGTCTCTTAAATGCTTAGAAAATTTAACAAATTGATCATAGAACAATGCAAACACACATGTATGGCGGTGGAATTTATACTTTTAAGATGGGGTGTGTTCTGGTGTAAACCTAATAAAAACTACCACTGTTACCAGCCATGTTCAGGACCTGAACATAACTTAGCCCTTTAATATGGCAATAACCCTTTCAGATGGCAATGTTATCCGTTTTGGGGAGCTTTGAGATGGACTAGTGCTTCATTCTCAGTTAAAGGGGAGAATATTGAAATAATTTTCCAGGACAACACAAGATTTTCCACGACATTTAACAATTTCTCTCATTTTCCACGTTTTCCATGACTGGAAAATTGGTTAACTTTCTTCTTTTTCCAGGTTTTCCAGGATGCATGGGAACCCTGCAACTACTTCATACAGCTGGGAACAGCTGCTGTAGGATCTGTAAAGTCTCTTATTAATGGAAAACACACACACGCACACGCACACACACACACACACACACACACACACACACACACACACACACACACACACACACACACACACACACACACACACACACACACACACACACACACACACACACACACACACACACACACACACACACACACACACACACACACACCTACCTGATGTCTTCCCAGTGATGTCCACCACTTTAACCTCTGCGCTGAGCTTCAGCAGTGTGGCAAGCATCTGGTCGGTTCTGTGGTAGATGCCGATGTTGAGTCCCTCTGGAGGCGAGGAGCCCTCTTTTGGTATTTGTGGCAGTTTGGGGAGGCGGAGTGGAGGCAGGGAGGCCAGCTGGGCTCTCATCTTCTCGTCCTGGAGAGAAAATATACTCTAGGTGAGTCTTTCTTCCTCATCCTACACAACACCCAAGTGCATGTGGGGAAAATATCAACCTAAACTGACAGCATTTACAGACAAGTCCAGAACAAAAAATGAAAGCTAATGGATGATTCCCAGTCTACCTTGAGCCTGTTGTTCTGATTCTTGAGGTATTTGATCCCCAGTCTCTGGACCTCCACCTGCTGCCGGAGGAGAGGGGAGTCCACTATCTCCATCGGCCCTGCCAGGGCTGGAGCCTGACCTGCTGGAGGGAGAAAGTTGTATTGTATTTCATATTAGAAAATACAGACACTGGGTTCGTCACAGGGTTGTTTCTTTGGGACTGAACAACAGAATTTTCTTTTTGTAATTCCCAAATTGCCAAGACCTGGGAAATTAAAATAATTTCCTCTCGGTTTTCCCATCCCTTCCATCCGCCGGTTTCCAATGCAACTTACCTCCAGCTGTTCCTTGCACAATGGAGGCGATTCCAGTGGCAGGCGGGCCTCTAACTAGGCCCTCAATGGTCAACTTTGATTGGCTGCTGATGCGCAGTTTCAGCTCCGCCTTCTCGGCCTCCAACTGGTCGATGTCTGCCTGCAGAGCATCCATCGTCTCCTCAAACTCCCTGAGAAGGAGAGGAGGGTGAGGGAGCAGAAGGGATGCACATAAGTAAACGGTGTAGAGAGAAACAGAGTGAGAGACAGTAGCCCTGTTTGAAACCGTTCCCTATTCAATAAATAGTGGAGCCATGTAGTGCGTTTGCCTTTTTTTTTTTTTTTTTTTTTTACTAGTGTCCGAATTCTCAACTGTTAATTTGATCCACTATATAGTCCACTATAAAATAGCCACAATGGACTGCAATTTCTAGTGAACAGCAAATGCACCCTACCCGACATTTTCTCCCGTCCGCAATGCGGTCGTGTTTACGAAAGGAGAGGAAGAGTCAGGTAGTGTCTGAAACTCATTTGATCATTCCCCCGTATGATAAACACTGGATGGGGAATAGTGAATGAGTTCACCATTTCGAACACAGCTAGTGTTACCCAGAGTGAGAAAATATGCAACAAAACATTCGGAGTAAGGTGAGAAATATCTCACACCTAAATTGCACACAATCTGCCTACAATGTGCAAATGTGTCAATCTTTTCTCTTGTTTACATCTATGTCGATCATTCTTACTTCTCTTTCTTCTTGAGCAGGGCGAGGGTCTCGTCCAGTTTGGTCTGAATCTTCTCCACTCGCTCATCTGCGTCTTTGGTGGAGGTGTCCAGCTTCTTTTCCAGCAGGCTCAGACGGACGTTGGCCTCGCTCAACTCCTCTCCCTGGGAAAGAGGCCGGAAGTAGGGAGAAGAGAGAGGGAGGGAGGAAGGAAGAGGGTGGGTGTGAGGGATGAGGGACAGGTGAAGTGGGGGAGGTTGTGGAGTGGGTTAGAATATAAACACACAAGGAATGCACAAAACCGCCTCTGCTAAAGTACATATGGAATGGATTGCCTGTGTGTGTTACCTTGATCTTCAGGGACTTCTTGACCTCTTTGACGACCGTCTCTCTGTCTTCGAGTTTGACTCCCAGACCCTCGGCGTCGGTTATCTCTGCCCTGAGGGCGGCTGCTCGCATCTCCACTGGAGGAGTCTGAAGAGAGGGAGGGGTGGAGGGAAAGAGAGGGGATAGGAGAGGAATGGGATGAGAGAGATTAAGGGTAGAGATGAGTGAATCAAATTCCTACTTTGGGAATTTTTATCAACTTTTCTCAGCAAACTGAATTCATCATGCAGGCCTGGCCCTAGATTATGCGATTCACCAATGTGGAAAAGCTAAGGCATGTAAATACCTTGGCCTGTGGTTTGGCCGCATCATATTCTCCCTCCTGCATGGCAGTGGCCATCTTGTTCATTGTGATGATGACAGAGCTGCAGGACTGACGCAGACACTCCAGGGCGTTCACACCCTGGGAGCCGTATACCTTGGTGGAGCAAAGACCACAGTGTGTTAGAGAACAAGGACAATTAGATCAATTCACTATACATTTCTTAACTGAAAACTTCATTTATCCTGACACTGTGAATTCTCCTGATGCAAAGCCCACTCAGCATGCAGCTTACAACAAATGTGAATACATATGTGCCAGTGTTATTTGGCCAAGGCCTAGTCAGAGTCAGGTTTGTAATGTTGCCAAATGTAAAATCCACACCATCTCAAATCTTTAATTTAAAATAGAAAGGCGTGATTGTGCTGTGCTAATTGTCTTTAAACCAATAAACAATTCATTCAAAAGGCAGAGAAGGGAGATTTGAGGGCATTCAAGCTACGTGTCCGATGTGTGTTAAGTATTTGGTTCAGCTGTGAAAAAGAGAACATAGCCCACTAAGTTACCCCAACATATTCAGTTAAGGCATCATTGTCAAATTGTACAGCACCATAAAGTTGCTGACGTGTCATGTCATTTTTTTGGACCATGTACATTTTCTGAAGTCATGTGTAATATAGATTACAAATGAGTATCATGCAGATGCCACATGGCTAATAACAGTCAGTCACTCTACCTGCTCCACAGCCTTGAAGGTGTTATCCTCTAGTTTGAGAGCGTTGAGGCCCTCCTGTTCAGCCAGCGGCGCGACCATCTGAGCTCCGGCTGCAGCCACTTCCTGCAGCACTGCGACCACGCGCGTCAGCTGGCGCCGGCAATCCGTCAGCGTCTCCGCCACCTGCCGTTGGTTCAATCATGCAGGAGATATAGTGACAGTAGTCCCACCTTCTCATATTTAATTGTATGTATTCTATCCCACATCAACCATCACACTGATTCATTTGTTCACTGCTAACATGCTGTGCTTTGGAGGATGCTGATCATTGGACCACAGAGATGTTAATCCAACAGTAGCGTGCGTGTGCGTGTGCGTGTGTGTGTGTGTGTGTGTGTGTGTGTGTGTGTGTGTATCCTAGCCTGATATCAGACCGAAGTGTCTTATCATTACATCCCATTTCCTTCTTCAGTCTGACATTGTCTCCAACAGATTTTTGTGGGGGAAATCCCCCCAGGGGGATTTGATTTTCCTGAACCAATCACTAGAAACCGACGTATCCGGCTGAATCTAATCGAGTGGGGAGAAAGTTACAAAAAAAATCTCCCCTTTGAATAAATTGAATACGGTAAATAACTTTTAGGCCATGTTTAGACGACAACGGTCTGTATAAAACGGCAAACTGCCGTTGCGTTCTCGCCTTTGATTTCACGTTTATACCCAACGATTTGCGTGCAGACGGAAGCCGCAAGAAACTCAGAGCAGCGCCAAGTGAGCCAGAATAACACGGTAACAACTAACTTCTGGTTAAAACCTTCACAATAATGGCAATTAAATAACTAACTAATAGCCTTAGTGATGCATGTTGCAACCTTTTTGTGTGTGTGATCCAAAACACATAGAACACAGACAATTAAAAGTCAAATTTAACCCGTAGTGAGTCGACAGTTCTGTTTTTTATTTACCCAGTTATAAATTACTGCTTTTATTTTGAAGGTCAAAATGCCTAGCTTCCTCTATTGTCAATTTCTAACGGGCTTGATTTAGTTTGGTAGGATTCAACTTTAAATTAATTTTCCACGGATAGAGTGACACAGAAGGTTTTCTTTGCAGCACAATTGGGACTTGAGGAAATCGATGCATCTGGCCGTGAGTTGTCTTCAATTATTTAATGCGGGAGTGATTAATATGTGTGACTTTAGTAGCGGGCACTTAACGCAGATTATGTGTTTTTAGCAAATCATTATCATGTTTGTTGAATGCCAATGCGATTCATTGTGCCATAAGGCTGCATTGGGCTAGTTCAATGCTCCTATATTGTCTATCATTGTCTTCCATGGCGAAGGGGGGCTGTGTCGTCACCTGAATTGCATTTCGCCACTTTACACGGCGACAGTAAGGTGGCGTTATCAAGAATTCCACTCTGAGACCTGTTTTAACTTTTTTGCATTTTCAGGCCCCAAGAACGCCGTTCCCATATAAAAGAAAGACACTCATTCTAAAAAAAAGTTTGCAGGTTTATGCAGGGAGCGTTGTTGTGTAAACAGGGCTTTAATCGATTTAGAACAGCCTCGATAGCAGCGTCTATCTCATCTATTGTTCCATTGTTGCTATTACTCCTCTGCACACTTGACAACAGGAAATGGCTTGATAACGGCGTTAGTCCCGCCCGTGGCACCGTTTATTGCTGCTGATTGGCTAATCGTTATTCCCCCTCGACGCGCATTGGACTGAACGTTTTCTTAGCATGAGAAACCGCTGTTGCATGTCACGATGCCAGATCAGAAGCAGCCAACTTGGTGGAGTGGGCGGATTCAAAGGTCTGGACCCAGGCAATGTGTATCCCATACCGGTGGCGCAAAATTGAGAGCGACAGGTACTCCGACGACGTCTGTCCCAGGCATGCGGCGTCGGATCTTCTTGCAGAACTGTCTGATGTCGGAGCAGGAAGTGTCCAGGTCCTTCAGAAGGACAGAGAGGCTGGAGCTCTCCTGACCCGCCGACAGGAAGGCCCGCAGACGAGACACCTCCACTCCCATACAGTCCAGGGCACCCTGGGTGAACTGGAGGTGGATGGGGAGGGGGGTCAGGTTTGTCAGTTATTCACACAAAAAAAACAGTCAATCAACTGATATTTCAACTGCTGTGATTTCCAGATAAGAGCAGCTCCAAATGAAATTTGTTACACAGTGAAATTCTCACTTCCATTTGCTATATTCTTATTTATATTCACTTTTCCTCTGGTGTCGATATGTCTCCTGCATTGAGATTCCTCCTGCATGTACAGTTATGTACCTTTTCCTTGATAAAACATAAAGACTGCATAGAAACTAATCTGCCCCCGTTTGCAGTGCAGTTTGGTGATATGTTCACGAGCCTGATGCAGTACCTTGATGTGGTCGGCCAGCTGCACTGTGCAGTCCTCAGTGTGTTCTGACAGATGGATGCTGTACAGGTGCTGGAAGGCAGAACAGCAGTGAGTTATAGGTAAGAATAAACACTAAACAGTGTATACAATCAAATGTAGATATTTATATTACTCTGAGTGAGAGGAGGATGTGTTTTTACATGAAGCAAGGTGATGATGTGTTGACAATAAGGTTTCATAATAACAACGCTTATTTTATTTATTTTTTTATTTTTTGGTCAGAGTGAAATGTTCTATGGTCTGTGGTCTCTCATGACTCAGAATATAGCTAAATCACTTGGTTTGTCCAAGTAAAACTCTTTAAATAAGGATTTTAAGAAACGGGAAGTGAATGGAGAATTCACTTCCTCATGTCCCATGGGGTAATCTCGCGATGGCGAGACTTTGGAGAGAGCAGCTCAAAGCCACACACACACACACACACACACACACACACACACCTGGAATAAAGTCTCCTTGCTTAGCCTCAACAGACAGCATCTAGTATATAAACCTGCACCACTTACATCACAACCTGGGTGTGATTTATTAGAATATAGCTATATGGCACGCTGGTGAGCTCTTTAATGTAAAACCCCCTGTTTTGTTTACCTGGTAGTATTTGATGGCCTTGGTCAGGGGCTCCACCTGAACGGTCTCGTCCAGTTGGTCTTTGTGCAGCAGCTCGATGAAGTAATCCAGAGAGCGCTCGTGGACGCTCATCTCCGAGTACAGAGTGCCCATCCGCTTAAACACCTCCACACTACAGGAAGTCAGAGC
Source organism: Poromitra crassiceps (assembly GCF_964638095.1). NCBI lineage: Eukaryota > Metazoa > Chordata > Actinopteri > Beryciformes > Melamphaidae > Poromitra > Poromitra crassiceps. The sequence goes on from NC_139628.1 coordinate 41,422,469, forward strand.
CCTAGAAACAAGGCAGGGAGGAGAATGAAGAGAGAGGTCCATGTTGTTATTGAATTAAGCTTATACCTCAATCAGCAGAGTAACAATTTACGTCATCCAAAACCTGACCTTGAGTGAGGTTGAGTGTTAGTGAATCCCTATCTTGCACTCCGGTCTCACCAGAGACTGTAAAAATACATGGACATAGCCACATGATGTTTTGAGGCCTCGAGTATGGCATTTTGACCGTCACCATCTTGGTTATTTGCAGCCAGAAGAAGCAGCTAGCGTGAGACCAGGGATTTCCCACAGAGCCGCCTGCGAATGGGCGTGATCAGCGAGCTGCGCGATCGGTCACTGGACAGGCGACCTGTCAATCATACCTCAAAATATAGTGCTGCTTTATCATCTATTTTATTCTAAATGGGACCATCATTTCCAAAACAGACATGCTGTATTGAAGAAGACTTGAAACTAGCTATGGACACCATAAACTGAAATGTTTACCGTGGTAATAAATCAACTGAGAAGTAGGGTCATTTTTCCATTGTCTTCGATAGTGTACAATCGGACTCCCATACTTTTTGTAGCCAGTGGAGTCGCACCCCTGCTGGCCATTAGAAAGAATGCAGGTTTAAGGCACTTGTGCATTGCCGTAATATTTTTAGCCACAGGCGTTGCCCCTTGGGTCTCACAGATACAGCGGTGCTGAAGCGGCTTACTGTTCATATTGGTGCAGGGTGGCCTGCAGCAGTGTGAGGGAGTAGACCAGTCCTGAGGCGAAGCTCAGCTGTTCTCCTGGAGCCCCTCTCATCCCCGTCACTTCCACCGGGCTCCCGTTCAGGTCAAACTTCTCCTGGGCCTGCTTGCTGATCAGCTCAGCCTAAAGGGTTAGAGGACACAAGACACACGCATGAGGTACAGAGACAGATTAAGAACAACAGAAGTCATTCAGATAGAGGAATCAAGTTCACGTACATTCATTATTTTTTTAAACACGCATGTGCACACTTGCCCACTTCCCTAATCAGTGTTATGGCTTCTTACTTCACACTGACAAAGACACAGAGTGGTACCTTGCAGATGAGCCTGGGGATGAGCAGGAGCACCAGTATACAGTCATGGTCTCCCCCGTGGCGGAGGAAGGAGTCGGGCATGAAGGAGGTGAGGAGGGACACCTGCCTGTTTGCCTGGCCCACCTCCATCTTCCTCAGCTCCATCTCAATGGCCTGGGGACACAGACTGAGCTTGTAAGTAAGAGAATTGAGGCCAGCGACCACAATAGCCTTCAACTACAGCCCTATATACAGTAGAGCACATCACTAATGACAACACATCGTAGTGATGCCATAGGTGACACTGGATTGGTCAAATCGTCTTCATCCTCGTCTCTAGTGTGATGATAACAGATGGTTGTTGGGTCTCTAGTGTGATGGTAACACATGCTTGTCTCCTACCTTGGCGTAGGCTTTGGTCTCCGCAAACTTGATCTTGAAGTCAAAGAGCTCTGCAGGAGGCTGCTGAACCTGCTCAGCGTTGGCATTCTGCTGGTTGGTCAGCTCTCTGTTGGCCTCCTAATGCACACAGAAAAACACTAACATAAATATATATACAATACATATATAGACACACACACACACACACAGTGAACACCTTGTGGTCTCAGGGTGTCTTTAAGGACTTTTAGTGCTAGTTAGAATGAAATGCAAGATCAATTTCAGAAATATGGGGTAAAGCCTTGCCTTTACCCCTGATTTCTAAAAGAAAAACAGTGCAACAAGACACTTCTAAAACAAAATTTAAGTCTTAAAATGCTTCATTTGACTGGATTCAAGACCTTTGAATGCTTAGAGTATACAGAATATATTTTCACTCATTTTAAGACTTTTTCAGGACCTGGACACAGAGCTGGAGCCTCTATTCTAGTGCATCCTCCGCTCATGTCCTTCAGTATGTGTGTGTTCACCCACCTGTATCCTGGCGGTGAGCTCCCTGTATTTGTTAATGGTCTGCTGGTAGTCGGCTACGGTCTCCTGAGCGGCGTCCACCTTCCTTTGGGCTTCTCTGAGCTTGGCTCCACTCATGTCAAACTGCTCCCTCAGCTCCATCTCCGTTTCCCTGGCGTTCTCCTGCAGCTCGTCGTTCATCTCGTTGATGGCCTCCTATTGGTGGAGGAAGAGAAGTCAGTGAGATATCAATCAAAGGGAGACGCTGGCTCTCCTTAAAATCATATCTATGTATTTTTGGGGGGGGGAATGGAAAAAGGTAATGTATTCACCTCTGTTCACCTTGAACCAGTGGTGTTGTCTACGTGATACGCAGGTATACGCCGTATACACAATGACTCAGATTTGCGTATGCGCACTGGGAAATGCGCTATGATACGTATCGTTTTCAATTTCCATTCATAAAATTCACCTTGTGCGCTCTGTGTGTTACCCTACGTTCACACACAGCACCCAAGCCTTGCCTTTACCCACGCTTTTAAATAGGCGTCCTTTTTAGTCAATGAGGCTGTGTACACAGGGCGCCTCAACGTGAACTTCCGTGTACCCACGCCTCGCCTGAGCTGCGCCGATTTTTACGTGAGTTCTATTTTCAAGCTGACTAGGCGCGTGAAGACAGACTTTTTCTGTCAAGCCATGAAAGAAAAACACGACAATATCCGTGGGAAATGGCAAAGTCAACTGAATTTCTAAATAAAATGGTGTTACAGTGTTGACAACAAAAAAGAAATTGGTCGAATCTCCGCCCACTTCCGGCCGAAACCACGGGGGGGGGGGGGAGTCAGAGTCAGTATACCCTCTGAAAAAAGGTAGACTACACCATTGCCTTGAACATATAGCATTTTCTGAAAACTTCAGGGCTGAGTTATTGTATTTATCCACTGTGTATATGCAAAAGGTATCTAAGCGGCCGTGTCCACAGGGAACATTTTCTTTAGGTCAGAATGCTTTGGATATCATGTCCAGAGCGCTTCCAACATGCACAGACACAGCGTTTATTTGTGGCTGTTGAAAAAAGTGACATTGATGAGCGCCTGCCTGCCTCTCGAAAAGTTGAACTTTTCTCTGCTTGAGGCGCCCGGAGCGCTCCGCACCAAAACACTAGCCGTCGAGAGCGCTTAAACGCCAGGTGCGTGGTGGGAAGGTGTCCTTACCGTCCACAATGAATTGCAGAAGGGCGCTGGCAGCTCAAGAAAAACTCTGTCGACACGCCCCCTAAGATGACTAACATGCATGTAAGAGCATCGGAAAAGTTGCTTTGCTGACCAGATCAGTGATGGTCTCTCCCAGCTCTCTGACTTTCTCCTCCAGGTCCAAGTTCCTCTCTGTCAGGGTCTCCACCATCTCCTCTGAGCCCAGAGCAGCATCCACCTAACACGCACGCACACGCACGCACACACACGCACACAGTACAGCACAGTTCAATTATGAGATGATAACGTAACGAGAACGTTGTCCTCTCTGTTCATTTAAATGCATATTAAGGAAGAAGGAAGTAGGCCAACCTACTGTAAACCTGCTCTGTCATGAGCTACGTTTCAACTTGAACTTAATGCCTTTTAATATCAGGATACTGCAGGGTCATGAAAGCTGTATCATCTCTTATTATGCAACAGGTAGTTCCAAGCAAGCAATCCGATTGGTCAATCAGAGATTTAGAACATGCTCAAATCAGCATGACAGCACAGCTAGCTGTGCTTAAATGAAAAATGCCTCAACACACACACACACACACACAGACACAGACACAGACACACACACACACACACACACATTTGAATGAAGTCAATATGTCCCAGTGAACTTCTTGGGCTGTCAAATGTTCTTAAGACTATCTGGAAAACACTCAGCAAGCTGTTCAGCCTTGCTAAAGCATTAGCGCAAGCCGACTCAACAGGGACTAGTTCCATGACAGTGTCTCTGTTGCTACGTTGTTACTAAGCGTCTGTCTACTTGCTACGTTGTTACTAAGCGTCTGTCTACTTGCTACGTTGTTACTAAGCGTCTGTCTACTTGCTACGTTGTTACTAAGCGTCTGTCTACTTGCTGTAGTAAACTATGTTTCGTATGGGCCGTATCATGCCGCTTCAGTGTCATGGCAATAATGAGGTTAAGACACACACTCTCCTGTAATATTGCTCAATTCAAACACTCTCCCCTTGAACCACTTCAGCCCAATGGTCACCTCGTTCTCTCTCCTGCCTCTGTGATTTTACCTGATCTTTAAGTTCGTCGATAGTGGCCTCTGCCTGCTTCGTCTCCTCCTGCAGTTTCTCCTTCTGGCTCCTCAGGGTCTCCAGCTCGTTGTTCTTCTTCTCCATCTGCTTCTGCAGCTTCCCGTGCTCCTGTTTCTCTGACGCAGACAGGTCACGCATCCTGATGAGGGACAGGGGACTTACAACACCATTTGCTTTCCACTTGGTTTCTGTCTAGTATGCTCGGAGAAAGATTCAAATCTTCAAAATGACAGTAGAGGGGGTTATTTCTCCATGTGCCTCACATTTAAACATGAACATACCACCTATTTTAAACAGTAAACGTCTATTCACACATGTATATTTCTGAAATGTATACTTCATCTCCCAAAATATAATTTGTCAAGAAATATTGTTACTTTTTCTGTATGGGAACAACCAGAAAAAGGCCTCCAACTCTTTTTAGAGACGGCACGTGACTGACCTGACCAGTGCCTCCTTCAGCCTGCCGTTCTGCTCCTCCAGCTGTTTGACATGGTAACTTGAGGCGGCTCCATCTGAGCCTGCATGGAGGAGAGAAAGGAAGTCAGAGGTGAGAGAAAGGAGGTCAGGATGCACGCGCTGGTCCTTCTCCTCATCTCTCCCCTTACAAACCTTTCTCTTCGATCTCATGCTTCAGGATCTCCAGGTCAATGGAGAGCTCCTCCACCTTCTCTTTCAGCGTGTCCACCTCCGCCTGCAGCGACTCGGCCCGCTCCTCGGCCATCTCCTTGTCCAGCGTGGCCATCTCGATGGCCTCCGCCGTTTCCGACATCTCCTCCATGTAGCCGTCCTTGGATTCCTGCGCCTCGCGAGCTTCCTGGGAGGAGGAGGTGCAAAATAACTCAATAGATCAGTGATTCCCAACCTGATGGTGGTCCGCGGAGGTATTACAAGTGGGCCGCCAAATCATTTTATTTTTATTTATTTTTTACATTAAGCAAATAAAAAAAAAACTTGATGATGGACAGCTCCTTGAAAACGGTCACACTGAAAATGCTAAATGTTTCAGATGCTGTTTTAAAGTGTTCTGAGAATGCATTATTTGGCCTCTGTATTTTTTATGGGGTCGGAGGTGGGACGCAAAAAGTTTTGATATTTTCAAGTGGGCCCTGAGTTGGAAAATGTTGGGAACCGCTGCTGTAGATGCACACAGATCAAGGCGTTACAGCGTATTTCATACTTTCTCAATACATTTGTACTTACTTCTTGATGTAGGAAATCAAGTTACATGATAGGCTATATATAATACTTCCATTTGGAATATTCATATTTATTACCTCTACCAGGGAGTCTATGTTTTCCGGACCTGTCTGTCTGTTATCAGGATTACGGGGAAAATACTGGCCCATTTTCATGAAACTTTGTGGAGGGGTGTAGCATGGGCCAAGGAAGGAAGAACCCATTTAAATTTTGGAGCGGAATTTGCAGACTGGACTATTGGCCTTGGCAGAGGTCTGCGCTGTCCATGTGCCTTTCTAGTATTGTATTTTAATTTGCTAGATCCTGTTATTATTTTGCGACTAGAATGACCCAATGTCCACATGGTGATCATGTAAGTTTCATCTCATATTAAGGCCCTGGCACATTTAGGCACACTATATAAGATTATTTTTTGTGATTTGTTTTTATTTTTTTTAACAAAAAAGTGTATATATTAGATTCATAGATTCTTGCCCAATGTAGCTTCTGGATTTCAGGAGTTTTCTCATCTATCACTCAGCTTCCTATTTACCTTGTTGCACTTTTCTTTAACTTTCTCTCTTTGTCCTTCTTAGCTACCCAACAACCATGGATATTCCATCGCGCCTTATTTACCTTCTTGGCCTCTTTTAGTTGTTTCTGCAGCTCGGTCTGCTGCTCCTGCATTTTGGTCTTCCACTCCTGGAGCTGCTCCAGCTGGATCTTGTGTTTCTCCAGCTCCTTCAGCTTGGCCTTGTCCTCCGTCCGCTTCATCTTCAAGGTCTCCAACTTCTCCTCGAGGTCCTTCACCTGGCCTCGCAGCGACTCCTCCTCCTGAGAAGGACGGATGGGTGGAGGGATGGCAGTAAGGAGGGAGGGCAGAAGGAGTCATTAAGAGTTAACATCATGAAATAAATATCTTTGCTTCTACAGATTTTGTTCCTCAAGCACGGCTGAATATTTTCAAGATTTTCTTTTCACGTAGCAGGGAAAGAAAACAGAAAGAAAACGCCAATCTGATCCCACCACCAAAAACCCAGAATAAGGTGATTACTGTGAATTTTTATGTCTTCATTTGTCAATAATTTCCTCCATTATGTGGCTTAAACCTTTTAGTTAACCACAGGAAAGAGAGGGCCTCAACAGCACCCTCTGTCAAAAGAATCAGGGAAGTGCAGTGCAGTAGCGAAGGAAGAAGCTATTTCCTGCTCACACACTGGTGGCAGTCAACATTGCCCAAGTCCATTGCCCTCCAAATGTAAAACCATGCATCATGACCATGAAATTCAGTAAAACCAAGCACTGTGTGGGGACATTACAAAAGCACATGATGAAGTACTGAGGAGTAGTGCTGGCTGGGCTCATATGGGGCCTCCGTGATTGAAGAGTTCGTTAGTCAACAATCGTGCCAGATAGCATCAGCATGCGTTCAGCCATTAGATGATAACTACCTGCTTGGTCATGGCAGGTTCCACCTGGTCGCACAATGACAACAGGTTCATTAAGACAATGCACGTGATGACAAATTAAAAAATAAATGATGAAGTGTGACATACAGTCAAAAGTGGCTTGTGACATACATCAACAGGTGTTTATTGGCCTATTAAACCAATGGTTTTAATAAATAGGCCAATAAAGACCTGTAATCAGAAGGTGATGGGCAATATGGTTACCATATTAAAGGCAACAGAAAATCAGAAACACACTGTGCCAGTAGCTCAGCTTTTGACGGTATCTCACTCGTTCATAGAAAACATACACTCAACGAAAAACAACAAGATATATCCTGTTTTCAATGACACCAATAATACTTTAAAATGCACTGTGCACAAAAACACTATAATAATAAAGACTCACCTTGCTCGGGGTGCCGGGGGCTGGGGTTGCCATTGGCGCAGGTGACCCGCCGGGCTGAGGCACGACGGGGGCCCCCAGTGCACCCTGGGAGGACAAGCCCGCCTCGCTGACATCACCGCTGGACAGAGAGGGGGAGAGGCTGACCCGGGGTGTCTGCTCACAGAGGCAGGAATGTGTGGGAATGGAGAGGAGAGGAGAGGAGGGTGGAGAGGAAAGAAAAGACATTAGACAAGTGATGTTAGAGAGGAATAAACAAGTGAACAGCCTACAGCTTACTATAGATAATCAGACAGGCGTTTTCATTATGGACTGGAATACTACCCAACATTGTGAATGCCAATGCCAACATACAACCAACACCAGAAGAACTGTGATGAAACCAGAAGAAGAGTGAAGATCCCATTCTACGCAGATTAAAATCTTGTGAATTTGTGCTAGTTTTTATGTGGTAAAAATACAATAATCCTCATAACTTCATGTGCCTTTCAGGACCAAACATCACCCCAGTGGCCGGTTTTCAGTGACCAAACGTTTCACCACTCCCAGTGACGACAGGACAGGTGAAGTACTGTGAGCTGACGGAGCGTACCATGGGCAGCGAGGGGGAGCGGCCGGAGGAACGTAGCAAGAGGGAGGGGAGGGAGGTGGCCGAGATGAGACGACCTGGCGTGTTCCACTGTTATCGTCATAAGAAGATATTCATGCAATTTAACAGTAGGGTTAGCTGGACATTACAGAGTGTTTTCATATACTCATAAATGTGAATTCCCTGGTAAGTTTCACCCACCATCATCCGCTGATCATTTGAATATTAATTCATAAAAAGCACACACAAAATTACAAAAGTTATTACATTCATGGTATATTCATGAATATGTTCAAAGTACTCAGCCGCAGAGCTTGTGCACCACAATGCTACAACCACTGAGATTTATGAATAAAGGCTGTATGCTGCTAATGCCATATAATAATATAAATACTGCTAATGCATCCTAATCACTTGCATTCTGTAAATAAACAAGGTTTCATATTTATTGGAACTTTTTCTTGACTTTGCATTGTGTGGGCTAGCATTATTTAAAGCTTTGAAACATGATTGCATGGTTCATATGAATATATATATATATATATATATATATATATATATATATATATATATATATATATATATATATATAAAAACTTAAAAGCAAGGCAATTAATATGAAAACAATATAGTACATTGGAAAGCCATGTTGTTGGCAACTTTTGGTAATTTACTACAACAACTTGACACATTCCACAATGTACAAATTGACTGTATCGACACTAGGTTCTTGTCCTGTCATACTCGTGTTATGTCTACTAGCTAGTATCCAATAATCTATCTTCCCTGGCCCTGTGTACTGGAGTTAGACGTTTGAGAGATGATTGAAGGGCGATCTGCTGAGTTGACAGGTGAGCATTTCAAGTATGTGCTGCTTATCCTACTGAGAGAGAAAAACTATACAACCTTTGAAAAGACTTGTAATATTTGGAGAGGTGCTCTTGATTTAACTTGCCAAGTACTTCAACACCCTCAAAATAGGAGGATAACACAGAATGTATTGCAGGTAAGTAAAGCTGGGGGGGAGGTGGATTTTCTGCCATAATCATTTGAAACATTTCATGTTAACTGGGGTTAACTTTTGAGTCTGGTTGGCATGTTGCTCTTTGAGCTCCCTGCAGGTCTGTCTGCTGTGGACAAGCTCACCTTGCCAGAGCGACGGGTAGGGAACGACTGGAGGAGAGGGGATGAGTTGCAGAAAGGACAGGACAGACACACGCACACAGGCGCAGACACAGGCACACACAGGCGCGCGCACACACACACACACACACACACGTACGCGTACACACACACATGTCCAGTGGAGAAGCAAGGGAACAGGTTAGCAGCACACAAGAAACATCCTCATTGTTAGTCTCTACAGCCACTATCACAGCTTTGAAGCCATTTGAATTCATAGTATTAAACAATCCCTGGTGACCCAAGGCATAGAAGCACAAGACAATGTGAACTCATGTAATCATATTTTACATTACATTGCATTACAGAGGAGAAACGGCACATTCTGGCTCCCAAGCGAAGGATCCAAGAGGAATGACTCACAAACACCATCTCAATGCCTTGAAATAGCGTGAATTCTGGCCTCTAAATGTGAGCATGCTGGATGCCTTCACCAGGAAAACAAAACAAGTGAACAAAAAAAGTCTGTAGTACAAAACGGTGTAGCAAAAATTAAAAAGAAATCAGAAAGGAGTTGCTCAGGGGCCTGTACTAGCTATCGAGATAAACAGATCCAGGATGTGTTCCCTTGATCTGGATTGACTTAACCAGATAATGGCAATCGCGCTAAACGATCACACGACGGTGGTTATCAGCTGGGTCTGTCAATTTAGGACTTCCCTATCCAGCTCTGAGCTTGTGCCCACGAAAGAGGAGGGGTTTGTAACAACTAGCCAATCACAATGCAATATGGACAGATCCACTGTAACGTATGGTCAATAAGTAGCCTACATGCTTATAATGGGGGGGAGGGGGTACGTGATACTACTGCTCTGTAAACATTGCCCTGCGAACAACATTTCTTAGGAGTCGTCGTTAATGGTTTAAAAGAAATCTTTTGTGATTTTCATTTGAATGCAATCTATTTTTCATATCGTATCGGATCATATATGAATGGTGACTCGCTCTTTCCAGAGAGCTAATTGGTCAGAAGGTGGGCCTTTCATGCATTTTGATCCGACCCGCTGCACTTAACCTGCTCCGGAGAAGTAGGGATGCACCGATATGAAAATTTTGGCCGATGCCGATAACCGATATTAACATTGCTGTTATGGCCGATAACCGATGTTTACCGATGTTGATATGATCTGTATAAAACCACATTTTTATGATCATCACATTTTGTACATACTGAAAAACACATGTTAACACTGAATTTGAAAAAGTTATGCATTTCTTTATTTGCATAGCCTTTGGAAAAGCCCATAAATCATAGATTTACTGCATTATTTCATATCAATGTGAAGAATTTGGCTGATAATGATAACCGATATTAACATTGCAACATCTGACCGATACCGATATGACCGATATGTTAAAAAATTACTAACATCGGCCGATACCGATATGATTGCCGATATATCGTGCATCCCTACGGAGAAGGTTAGCCGTAAGAAGTGAACTAGCGTCGTAGGATGGAAAACCCAGGGTTAAAGCTGAAGTTACCACGCTAAGCCACTAATCTGGCGTCGTAGCACAGGCCCCCGATGGTGAAATGACATTTATCTGTGAAACACGAGTGATGTCTTCACGTCCCGTGCAAAAGTAATCACATCAATCTGCCACTTAAAATACGAAAGATGTGTTTCAACTCAAGTGCGATGAACATTGACAAAGGCAAATGTGCTGAATTTGAGTACTTCTACCTTCTTAATGTTGACAGGTGTCTGCAAATGGTTTCAGAAAAAAAAGAGGAGACAAATCAACAGGTGAGAAGCTAAAGAGAAAAATAATGTCAGTCTGCCACCTACTGGACGGGAGAAAGAGGGACAAAGTTGAGAAGTGGAGATATAATGAGAAATCTGAAACCCAGCACCTCGGCTAAGAAACACAGAGCGAAGGAGAAACAACGGGAAATATTGATGGAAACAAGTCCAGGGTCACATGACTTCTATTTGAAATGGATTTAGCCTAGTTACTGCTGTTGGATTGATTGGCCTCGCCTCAACTGCCCTAGAAAGAGCAAACATTTACCATTACTCACTCCATGCACACAAAAGCAAAGACTCAGACTAAATTAAAGAGTGTCAGTAATTTACCTAACCAGGTCTAAATATATGGACATGCAAACAGTGAAGTAGTGCAAGCCATAAATCACAAATCTATACATCCACAGATCCACAGAAATCCAACCATCTTCAAATACAAAGAACAGGAGATTACTATATTCTCAGAGGACGAAAAATTAAAAGCAAAAACAATTTATGCTTGCTTACCTGTTTGGATGTTTTTAGAGTCTCGTGAACGTCTGAGGGGAAATTAAGTATTATTATTATGATTATTATTATTATTTGAAAATCACATTGTCTCTTTTGAGTGAGATCTGAGAGCCTAGTCATTGTTCACGGAGTACGGTTACCATTCAAACATCAGTCTTTTAATTCATTCATCATTCATTACGCATATATGGTTCAAAAGCAGGAGTTCCAGACAATCAGAACAAAATCCAATCTGTTTTATCCAATCTGCCCCACAGCCGTGTGTGCTTTGCCCACCTTTCTGCCTGGGTATCTTGGATGTGGTGGAGTCAGGAGTGTCTGGTGAGGTGGCACTGGAGCCTTCTCCCACCACCTGGATCTGTACAGACAGCGAGAGGCAGGGTGTGGTCAGGACAACACACAGACAAGAGGAGAAAACATGGAAGCAGGAACATGGAAATATTCATGAAGAAAGAAATTATGTGATTCTATTTGTTTTTCGACCAGTTTAACTGACTGTGCTGTCAGTGCAAGGTTTGGACAGGGGACAGAAAACAACATGACATGCTACAACAGCATTAACTTTTTTCATAAGAATGACAGTATGTCTGTTTGATTATTGGTGACTGGACAAACAGAAAGGAGGTGACCATTCCATCCTTTGCTGGTGGAAATTCCCTTGCCATTTCTTTTTGCAGATTTGAAATTGCCTTGATATTGGGTGATTTAAAATGTAGGCTACTGCAAGACACTAAGGGTTTTTACTGTGGTGTAGGACAAGTATAGATAGCTGCCCTGGCAAAAGAACACCCACTACTGTATAAAGCCCTAAAAAGTCCTGCTTTGATCACAGGGTGTAACTGCAGCATCTGCTGGACAAAAGCCACATTGCCAACAATGGGGATCACAATATTTTGCGAGCAAGCATCAAATCATGTGACAAAAGTTAACCAACTGTTAGGACTTAAACTAACAGACATTATCAGCACACCGGGGTCTAAAATGTTGGTAGTTTAGCTCTGTTAGTAATTAAGTCCAATGAGTAAGTCAGGACAAATCATTCTTACTAGAAATATCGCACTCTCCTGTGCTTATGGCGTGCCTCGCTCGCGCACGCTCACATCGCCCGCTCCACGCATGCGCAATTGTGGATCCCTCGCCTTATTATAGTAATGAGATTTCTTCTTCTCTGTACTTACTGGTTTGATAACCTACCTAAGCTTATAAATATGCGACTTCTCAAACACAATGCAAACTAAGTTAATTGAGGTACTTTTCAATTGAAATCATCAAACTATCATTAATGTGAAACACTGGGGATCAGCGATATATATATATATATATATACTGTATATATATATACATACATGTACAGTATATACATTCACATTCACTTTACTTGCCTGGGACTGTCTGACAAAGATCCCGTGGTTCTCCTCGCAGGTGAAGTAGCGTCGGCCCTGCACGGAGCCGTCATTCTTGCCCTTGGCCTCGTCCAGGATGACGCCCACCCATTTGCCCGTGGCAAAGAGGGTGGCACCCACGAAGGCAACGGTGCCACGCTGCCCCTTCCCTATCACCTCCACTACAGAGCCAATCTTGGAGAGGAGAGGACAGGAGATTGTCAGGAATTAAGCCATCCAACGCATCAAAACTTGTACCTGTATTGAAAAGGTGCCCTACCTTGGCAGGCTTCATGCTCTCCACCGCCCCTCCACTGCTCATTTTGCTGATCAATGGGCTGGTCAGCTGGAGGGGTGGGGGTGGACAGGATACAGATGGAGAGAGAGAGAGAGAGAGAGAGAGAGAGAGAGAGAGGATGAAAAGTGATAGGAGATAGGTGAGGAGGATGTGGGGAAACGGGGGAGAGGGGGGGTGGGAGAGAGAGAGAGAGAGAGAAATAGGTCATGGAATGCCAAAGAAAATGCATTTTTGACAGCAAACATTCTTCATTCTTGGTATCTGCTTGATCTGTTGATCTTGGTCACTAGACATTTCACTAGACTTAACTAATCAAGTGTTATGATTATAAAATATTTTCAGAAATGACTACCAGGCCCAAACAGCTATTTGTTGTGTTTTACATGACAACCTGTGAGACCTGTGGGGTTTGTTTGTTTTTACAGAGTGTACACTACAGAGTGACATGACATCAGTGAACATGGCACGTTCCATAATCCCCCCGACTCTATCTATCTATTGTCATGGAACAAGAAAGGAGTCAATGATAATAAATGATAGGAGGATGAGCCCTCAGGCCACAGCCACACACAGAGCACATAAACACACTCACACAGCCTTGTCATCTGGCTGGAGCCATATGAAATATATATTTATTTTTTTCAAATTCCGTTTTATTTTTTCACGAATTCCGTTTTTACCATTTCAATTTTAATTTAGGGGTTAGGAGCGATATTTTTTCTTTTTTTGACGACTTGGCTCTCTCAGACAGCCTCTTCGACATGTTTCTCAAGGTGAAAACTAAGTTGTGCAGTAAGGGTCCCACTCAAGGCCGACCCCCCCCCGCCTCTCAAAACACCCCAATCCAAAACGGAATCATTTCTCTAGGCCTATTTTACAATTATGAAATCATTTAGGTTACTACAATAATTAGATCTACTTCTTATTTTGATAATTGGGCCTACTTATATCAATTTCAGCCAAATTATGGAAAATTCTGCAATATTCCATGTTTTACAGTTGATTCCATTTTTATTACCAAATTCCATGATTGCGTCCGTTCTTTTCCGTTTTGCGGGAATCATATGGCCCTACATATGGCCTGGGCCACAGCAGACATCCTAATATATAAGCCATCATACTGTGGCGCTCATACAAAGAGGCTCATTCAGGATGAACTGGGTCTGTGGCCTGTGGCAGAGCATGACACTTTTATAGGACATGTGGAGACATGTGAACTTCACATTGCCTAATGGCTTTGGATCCACAGGGCAGAAAGCTGGAGAGACAAGTCCTCTATGAGTCAGTGCTCTACGATGGAAGCAGCGACACTGGATTTTCTTATTTTAAGTGATAGTTTTGCAGAATCTTCTCAAATCAATACCATAGGATTCATGGCAAGAACAAGTATGCCTTATTGCCTTTATTCAAACAAGGAAACATCTTAGTATTTTTCTTCAATGTAATCTAGAGTTAACCTATTTACATTTTACATTCAAAACTCTTGATTTACATTTTGCATTCAAAACTCTTGATCTGACGAAGTAATGAGAGCAATGCTCACGGCGACTCTTACATCCACTACATGGTAAGTACCACCAATCTGGTCACGTTTTTACCATTACTATTAAATCACTTCTAACGAACAAATGCGTGAAAGATGAACACTGACATAACTCAAATAGCATAATAATACTTAAATGTAATGTCCATGCTACTCACCCGGGGGGTATAAGAATGTCGCCTGTTCATAGCCATAACTAGTTAATTTGATTAAACGTCCAGTATAAAGATAGAACCCTAGACCTACTATTTCTCTACTTCCACATCCCTTCTTCCAAGAGAGGAGAGGACAAAACATGAACACAATCTCAGGGAGGGATCCCAGTGATCACGAAACGTCATGGACGTTTTGAATGGGGAAAGGGAGGGGCAATATTGCCTATGACTTTCACACGTCCACGTAGGCTCTATGGATGTGGTTACCAGAGGAGCCAAAACGCATTTTATGTTAATACTAAAGGGACACGCCAACTTTTGGGAGCCATTTGCCATATTGCCCATACATAACCAAGGCGGCCTGGGGTGAGGCATGAAGGGTTAAAACTGGGGGCTGCAGGTTAGGTTAGGATAGTGTAGTTAGGATAGTGTAGTGTAGGTTAGATTTGCTAGATTCTTGTGTTAGGCAGTTCAGGTGAAGGTTAGATTAGATTAGATCAGAGTAGGTTAGGGTAGTGTATGGCAGGTTAGGCTGTAGATTAGTTAGATTATATGGTTGTTACTTGCTAGTAGGTAGTTCAATTTAAGGTTAGAGTAGTTAAGAGTGTTTGTGTTGACTTGTTCCATTATTTCTTTATCTCTCTCTAGTCTCCTCTCTATCACTTATCTCTCCTCTGACTCTCACCTCTCTCCACTCTCTCTTTGTCTTTTCCCATCCCTCTCTTCTCTTCTATGCTTGTGTTTTATTATGTTATACTGTGTATATATATAAGTCTATCAATCCTGTTGATTGTGCTAAGATAGATTTAGCTAGAAACATTCTCTGTAAAGTCCCCTGAGACATGCTTGTGAATTAGGGCTAAACTATACAAATAAACTTGACTTATTTCCCTTTTTAACTGTGGCTATAGCAGTAGGGAGGGTAAGCACCTGTCATTTCAGCTAACGTAAAACGTCAATCCACAAAAACACTCAATAATATTAATATTTCAGTGAAAAGTATCTAGTAGTGTAATAGCTAAATAATCTAACGCTATTCCACTCATTGTTATCTGACGTAAACAAAGTAACATGGCCTCAGTCAGCAGACAATCAAAACAAGCTGGGCTAACGTTGCAACCAGTTGCAACTTGATAGCTAACGTTAACTAAACCGAAAACTAGCTAGTAATAGTTGCATTCTTTCAACAACCCACATTCAAGTTAGTGATATGAGCATATAAACTAGAAAATTATTCGGGTGTTATTGAACGTTAAAGTTATATCAGAAGCTAGCGTAGCTAACATTAACTAGGTTTATGGCGTTAGCAGCTAGCAAGCTAAAGTCAATATGGTGAACTTTGACAGGTCGTTAAATAGCGGACTTTTTTTTTACCACTTACCTGGCACGCACGAAGATACGTTGATTAAAATGTGGCTGTAACCGTGTCAGACTAGTGCACCTGGATGATAGCTAGCGAAGTTGTTTCTTTCTAGCTGATTGCCTGGCTGCTGGTACCATAGATGGCTGGTACAGTAGGATATATTTTTCCCAGGATGGCGAAGGCATGACCCGCCCATATCTGCCTCTGATTGGCTGAGTGAGAGACGCAGGATAGCCAAGCGAATGTGATTGGATGGACAACGTTTGACGCTAGGCCAATAAGAGGTACAGAAAGGCGGGTCATGCGTGGGTCATGCCTTCGCCATCCTGGGAAATAAAATATCGCCTACAGTAGTTGGGGTCAGCAGAGAGGAAGAAAAGTTGAGAGAAATCCTCCGGCCTTTTCCGGTTATGCTGCAGACACTTCCGGCGAGGCAATACATTTCTCATAAACATCCACTTGCACAGAACAGTCAAACAGAAATTACAGGACAATTAACTGAACCAAAATACGCAATAAGCTAAGAAAATAGCCTATATAATGTACAATCATGTCCATTGCAATTCAGCATCGTAAGAACTTGTTTGTTCTTTTCTTGTTTTTGTTTATATTGTATGCTTTGATGTAATTGTTGTTCTTAATATTGGTTTAATTTCTTAGATAAGAGACCTCGTATAAACCCATTAGGGTTTCTTGTCTCTAGCTGCACTTGTCTCTACCTAATCTTTTTATTCCCAAAAAGAAAAAAAACAACGTCTTTAGCAGCAATACTCCGCCCATATTCAAGAATGGCTCATATTCTAAAAATAAATAAAGTAGCATAGCTGCATGTTTGAAAATAATTTTGAACACTGTCATTTATCAGTCTACTGATGATTATTAATGAGACAAAACTATGACTTGCAATCTGTAATCTCCAATCTGGAAACTCAGGCTGTCTTGCAGATATGATTCAAACTATACTGAGTACTATTCATGATGATGACATCTACTTTCAGAAAATATTCATATTAACCATACATTTTGCTTTTAGGATCATGCAATTTGCCTTCAGGTTCATTAAAGGGACCTCTTGACTTAAAAAGAAAAGAAAAAGGCAATTAAATAAATTGTTAATTTCTATTGCATTGGTCCATGCTGCACATTCACTTCCTCATCAGTGTGTCCCGACCCGAGTGTGTGCTTTGTGAGGCCCTTTGAGACTGTCTGGGTTGGGCTATACAAATAAATTTGACGAGACAATATTCCGGTGACCATGAAATAGTCATGTAAGAGAGCCAGAGAGGGAAAATATGGGTAGGGGAAAAGAAATATGTTAGAAATGTGGGTTGGATGGGCCAGAGGTCTGCACAGCTGATGTCATGCTATGGACTGCAAGACTGTAACTCATCTATGTAAAATTGAGTATGTGGGCCCTGTTTGTTTGTTTGTTTGTTTGAAGTTCTGTGTTCGGCCACAGCTATGCCGTTTTACGTGCGATTGGGCTGAAACCTTCAGGGTAAAAGGCTTTTTAAATTAGGCTAATTAGCTAATGATGTGATGTCATCAGTGATGCCATCAGTGATGATGTCATCAGTGATGATGTCAAAAGTGATGATGTCAAAAGTGATGTCATATCACGCACACACGCGCGCACGCACACACACACACACACACACACACACACAAGGAGGCATTGTGACAAGACTGATCAGTGATGTCACATACACAAGGAGGCATTGTGACATCACTGATGCGGCAACATTTAGTGAGCAACACACACACACACACACACACCCCCAATCGGGCAGGTGAGGCCACGCAGCAGCCAAGCTGCGTGCTTATTGTTATACATATAATTTCTCCTGATACATTGCCCTATCCACGTGACAATGGCCATTTATTTATTTATTTTATTGGGGCTAAAAAAGGCATCCAAAGTAATCCTATAATAACTTTTAACCACTTTTAATAACTTTTAGAATTCAATTAAATTCAGTCTTATATCAATAAATTGTCAACTCCTTACTCAAATCTCATTGGAAGGTAAAATCACTATTGTGACCAACAAGTAGGGCCTTTTGTTCAGGGTTGGACTGGAGATGCCCTCCCATGTTGTGGCCCCTGGCTGCATCTCTTAACGTGTAATTAGCCAGAGAGCCATGCAGAGGCCCGTGCATGGCCAACCAATCAGATGGCGGACCGGATACCGGACCAGCTGGCAGAGCTCGGTGACAGGGTGACAATGCTGACACTACTGACATAAGAGCGAGCGATTGAAGCGGCAGGGGCGATCGTGGCAAAACATCAGGTCTTGGATTCACCACCCCGCCTCTGTTTCGCAAGGTAAAAGTTTGTTTTTATTGTTTTTATTCTGAGTTGCATACTTTTACATTCGCCATTCCGTAGCGTTCAACCGATCGTTTTATGTAGCAGCCTCTCCCTGTACGCGGTAACATAACGCTAGCCGATCACTTGATGGGATGATGGCTCGATCAGGGTCAAGCTAGCCTAGACACAATATAATACTTCCGGTTAGCGCTTTCAAAATTAAAGTTCACTTGATGACCGTGCATTGTGACGGCTTTTTTTTTAAGTAACTTTTATTTTGAAGGCAAAAACCTCTGTACTTCTGGCATTCTCGTGACTGCTATCTCACTTCAACCCGCACTGTCCCGGTGACAGGAGGACGGTACTCGGTGGTGCGCGCAACAACGTCGCCTGGCCGGGCTCGGAGACGCTCCGCTGCTACATTCGGTCTGCCAGAAGTCAGTTTTTTGTTCATATACGAAGAAAAGAGAAGACAACTTCATCCAAATAGTTTGGTAGCCTACAGATGGAGGGTGTGGAGAGTGTGACGCATTACGTCACTGCTAGTGCTCCCGTCTGCTGTCAGCGCTGCAAAAAGTAGCCACTTCAACAAGTTATCTCCTCTGCTCTGTTACAGCCAGGAGGGTCTGACAATCTTATTTTTCTTATAACAAGTAGGGAGAAACGCCAGCGGCGTGAGTTCACTAACGCCAGTAACGCGTGTTTCCAATCGGTTTCAATAAATAGATCTTGCCTAAATTATATGTAGTTTTCTCGAAAAGCTATCCTGATATTTGGCTAACCGACAAGTTAAATTACATTGGAGACACTAGTGGAACCATCTGACCCCGTTTCAAGAAAACCGAATGTGAAAGTGAATAACTTGATGGACACTTTTTGCAGTGTGTGCATTCTTGGGCATAGCCTCACCACGACAACCTCAGAGGCGATTTATCAGTTTCAAATCGCCATAATAATTCAGTCACCAATTAACGGCTAGATATTACAGCGGGCTATTAGTGATTACTGAAAGCGGCTGATGCCGCATAGCTACAGCGGAACTCCTTGCGTAAGGGACAGTTGAAGCTAAGGGTGTGTCTAGTCTACTACACTTTTGTCCACGTTTATCATGGGTCTAGCTATAGAATATGAGCTCTGATCACCAAAACAATGAACGGAACCCTAATAGTTCGGATTTGTATAACGAATAATGCACATTCCTCTGTAGGGCGTTAAGCAATGTGAAAACCTAGAACTGTCTATGGGGATCAGCCAGAAAAAAAAGCAGTTTAACATACAGTCAATGAGTTTAAAACAGCCTTTCCACTTGTGTTAAAATACAAATAGTGAAATAGAAGCCTAGGCTATCTTCTCTGGATTAAGTGAGGACAAAACGTATAAATGTTTTGTTTGTGATAATCATGGACAAACTTATTTTTTTTTGCCTCACTTCAAAACAAAACAAACAAAAAACTATGAAAAGTTGCTTTGCCAACGTTTCTCGTTGGCCGTGCAGTAGCAGCGGAAATACACAGTTGTTTGCTATCCGATTGCTTTGGAAATTTGATCAGTTAGAATAAAAACCTGCCTAACAAGTCACCAATTTGTCCCAGAGGGGAAGTTCAGCCCAAGTGCAGACTGATTCAATAAACTGAATAGCAGGCCTTTATTTTCAGATTTGAATTGAGTTGGCATCATCATCAGCAGTCACACTCAGGCCTAACAGACCTGCCGACCAATGGTGAATGAAATAAAATTCAAAATTGATTTGTTAAGTGCTTTCATTGAATCAAATCAAAGCAAGTTTGTCACAAAGGGCAATTGTAAGTTGATAGCCCTGCCCACTATACATAGTTCAGCTTTAAATTATTGTTTGTTCAAGAGAGGTAGCTATAGTAAGTAACCTGACGCTGCCAGATCATCGACATATACAATTATAAATTATAATATTATTTATATAATCTCAATGTGCCAGATGGGATCAATACAGAAAGTTCTTGATTTTTATTGTTGTTTTCTGCTCTTGTTGTTTTCAGTTTATCCATTTTGTTTTATTGCTTGTTCATTCTGTTGGCCTTTTATTGAATTGCTTTGTTTTATTTTATTTGTTGTTTTAATTTAGATGGCTGACGCGGAGCTGGTGAAGAAGATGCTGCGGGCCGTCCTCCAGGCCAACAAGGGTGGGGTGTCCCTGTCCCGCCTGCAGTCAGAGTACAAGGAGCTGACCGGGGAGCAGATCCCACACAAACAGCTGGGACACAACCACATGGACGCACTGCTGGCCAGCATGCCCTCTGTGGTCCGCATGGACCGCAACCGCTCCGGAGAGGTGTGTGTGTGTGTGTGTGTTGGGCGGGGGGGGGGGGGGGGGTATGGTTGGGTAGATGGATGGACGTTGCTAAAAGGATAGTTCACGTTTTTAATGTCTAGCCCTGACTGCATTTACATGGACATGAGTATCCCGGTTACAAGGTTGATCCTGGTTTTGATCATATTGGAGGATATCCTTAATAAATGAATCTGAATCTGAATCTGAAATATGGTGTTTACATGGAACACAGAGAAATCTTGTTATTCATATCCCTGTATACATGATAAGTACTACTAGCATCCCGGTTACTGGTTACTGGTCACTGCATGCTATTTTCGCAGGCACCTGTGGTCTTTACAACACAAAGGCATCCATCACTTGCGGCTCGCTGTATTGAGTGTGTTGTCATTCACCTTTTTTGGGCCAAGACTGTGTGGGATAATCCCTGTTTACACGTGGCTTCTTTCTTTAATTGTAGTCACAACACCTTCATCCTGTAGTCTGACGTGAATAGGTCAGCATTTCGATGCTTTCTCCCATCTAAACTACCAAATATATTGAATTATTTCATCACCAAAAGACAAAACTCCGTGAGACGCTTGAAGCTGCACCTGTGCAGATAGCAGCGGTTAGAAACCAGGATAAGATGTATACATGCACCAGTATCCTGGTCTATTTCGGAGTACTCCAGCTAGCATAATCAGGTTTCTCAAAACCAGGATAAGGGCTTATCCAGAGCCCTGTACTACGAAACTAGTTTAACAGATCCGCGATAAGTCCCTTTGATCTGGTTTGACTGAACAGGATCAAATCTATCTAGTTAACTGATACTACGACGCTGGTTTTTTACTAGGTAAGTGGACCTGGGATCTGCCTGTGCACGCGCACGTTTTTCGCTCGTGCACAGGCGCGCGTCCACGCGAAAGAGGTGCGCTGGCCAATCACATTATGAACAGCTGAGTTGATCCACGCCCACACCCATTTCCACACCCATTTCCTCGTTCCATGAAAGCGCAGTGCATGATCAGAGTTTTAGCGGATATTTAATGTATCCGCGATTTAATGTCAGAATGAAAATCCGCGTTGGATAGTCTGCTGAAGGGCTGTCTAAAGCAGCAGCTTGTATTCACATCAGTCATTTGATTTAGGCTACTTTGATCAGCGATTTCTGTCTGATACAGCTGCATACATTGATACAGCAGTCTCAGTCTATACATTTCCACAATCTGTAAGCCTATTTAGACCATAGATTTAGAAACGCATGCTCAATGAATAATGATCTCTATCACTCATGTGTGTGGTTGCACTGATCGAATAATTCATATATAAAATAGCCTAGTATAAAGCCTAATAGCCTACTATAAAAGAGAAAACTGCTGAACTGAATTGAGACGATGCGGGCATATTATCATTGATAAAAACTAGCCTATTTTTGCTCATATATTGGCATACAGCCTACAGGACACAGTTCCAGCTGAAAGATGCAAGAATAGCCTGCATATTTAGTATTGGGGCTATCCATATTTATCCCATATCTATATTATATGTATAGGCTTTTCTGGCATGTAGGAGAATATCACCCTCACTGCATTTGAGGGTCCATTCATGATATGCGCCGCGGTGATTAATAGTGATCATATTTCTCCACGCATCGTTGAGCTGTTAAGACATAAAGTGGTAAGTAGGCTTAATTTAATTATGTAGCCTACAGAGCCACAAATGTTTTTCTTGTTATATTCTCAGTTGACTGCAATCTATTTTTCATATGGCGATCTTATATGAACGGTGAGTGACTCCAGAGAGCCGATTATATGGGTCTGTCATGGATTTTGATCTTATCCTCTGAAGCTAACCTGGTCGCGACCAGGTTAGCTTTGCAGCGTCAGTTGCCATGGTGATTGAAAGTTAACTTGCTTTGTAGTACGGCTAAACCAGGTTTAAACTCAAACTTACTCGGATAAGGCATTAAACTAGCTTCGTAGTACAGGCTACAGGTTTCTGAAATCTGGATATGATGTTTACATGCGCAAACTTGAAACTGTGGCTAATTTGACTTTGTCCTGAGGTCATGCTATGCTGACGGCTTGATTGAGATTGAGTTAATTCATGCTATGATCAGTTAATTAACTTTGTGAGTGTGTGCATAAACGTGTGTGTGTATGTGTACAGTCGAGAAGATCACATAGAACACATTTTTGAGCATGTTATTGTGTTATCTATTGCAGTAGTTTTGGACAATTATGTCAACGTCTGTCTCACTCTCTCTACCCCCCCATCGCTCCCCCCTCCAGATGGTGTATTTCGCCTCAGTAGCCAATGAGACGGCCCATGTAGCCAAGGTGGTGGCTCGCCAGCGCAGCTCCAAGAAGACGGGCCGACCCCACCTGGTCAACACCCAGATGAGGGTCAAACCGGCCGCCCCGCTCGTCCTCAACGGTAAGATTCCGATTGAGACGTTTGTTGAGCGTGAACTAGATGCAAAGGTTTTCCCCCTAGGGTCTGAGAGATGAAACAGATGCGGAAGCAACTCTTTCTGATGGCCAGCAGGGGGCGACTCCACTGGCTGTTTTGTTGGTTTTTTTGCAGTGGGGGGGAAGGGTTTCGTTGTACCTGAGTCATGTGTGTGTAGTATGCCAGCAGTCTGAGAGTTGCAGAGATTTACTTTTCTATAACAGTATGTGCTTTGTACCATTTATTTCTCTATAAAAGTAGTAATGTTATTTAATGTCATGCTTTGTTTTGTAGCGTCTGTCATTTTGTGCTGCTTTTCTTGGCTAGGTGGTCCCCCAAAAAATGGAATATCTTATATAGAGCATGGTGCAGGTTAGAGACCACTTTGCGTTAATATGTGTGACTTTTATGTAGCAATTAGGATTCTCTTTTCTTTTTTCTTTTTTGTTTCCCCCCACACGTAGCTGCATCTAGACTGGTTTTTGTAAAGCAGCTGGCACGCGCACATGAAAACCCGCAATCGAACAAAACATGTGACGTCCCCTCGGATCATTACCTCCGTACGCCGAGCATCTGTTATCTGCCTGAGACCAGTCTGGAGCTGGGTTACATGAAGATGGTTGATCGGCTGTGCGGTCTCTGGTTCTCAAAAATGATATTCCCAAATAGGCATTATTTTTAAAAACCGATGATTGTACATATTGGGGGTCTACTAGTTTCAGTACTAGTTACGTTTGACTACTGAAACTATTAAAACTTCATAAAGTTCCATATTAACCATAGATAGAGCCCAAACTAGACAATTGCCTTGCATGTGCATTATAATGCCACCTTTCTATCCATATTTATCATCCCTGGCGGCATGTTTTAATTTTGTTTTTGTTTTTTCGGTGGTATTTTCATAAGAATCTTGAGTCCTAACTGTAAACTTTTTTTTACCTGCACCATGCTTTTTAAGTGAGGCTACTCTCTTTTCAACTCAACATTTGCATAGATCCATCTTAAGATGCACTACCAGTGAAAAGGTTTGACACACCATATTTTTCTTCATTCTTTACCATTTATAATAGTAAATACATCAAAATCAA